>NC_045173.1:18861343-18966343 GCF_900700415.2 Clupea harengus | reverse complement strand
CTAAATTCCTTTTTCCCTTCAAGTACAAGTTGCTGACACACATTCGTTGAGCTGGGTGCAGGTTTGTTTACAAACACAGCGTTAAGGTTCACCTGAGAGTGAGAAGCTGATAAGTCTTCTGCTGCCCTGGCTCTGCGGAACATCCTCTGCAGACGGAGGCTTAAACACCTACAGAGAAAAAGGAGGGAAGTTTGGATGTTGACTCTGACTCAGTCACACACACACACACACACACACATATGCACACACACACACGCTTTCACAACACACAGGGTCAAACACACTGCATACAATTTACATTTATACAGACACACACCATAATAATTTGCAGTCCTGGAGACAATGTGAAAGGGCCCCGTCACATTGGCCACACCAGTCACCAATGACCTCGCTGACCCACCTGCTGAGCCAACCCACCACTTCTCTCACCCCCACCCCCACCCCCCTCCCCTAGTCTCCAAATCAGCCAAAATCCCGTTGAAATCACTAAATCCCTTTTCTACATGGAGTCCACTCAGACCAAGATAAGCTCTGAGTTCTTCACTAAAACACACACACACACACACAATTCTCTCTCTCTCTCTCTCTCTCTCTCTCTCTCACACACACACACACACACACACAAAAATACATACACCAACTCTATCCTCTCGCTCCCTTTTTCTCTCACATGCACACACACACACACACACACACACTATCACTCTTTTGTATATCTGTTTGTCTCTCTCAATCTCTTGTCTCTCTCTCTCTTTCTCTCACCATTTTAGGCCGAGAGCTCCTTGAGTGTCTTGGTCATCTAAAGTCAAACTCTGTCTGTGGCTCAGATTCATCCATGGCATTGACACAGACAGACACCAGCAGACAAACAGGAAGCCACCAGACACACCAGAGATCGGGAGAGCAACGAGGGAGACGGAGGGAGGCAGAGAGAGGGAGAGAGGGAGGGGGGAGGAAGAACAAGGAAGAAAGGAGGAGAGACAGAAGGTGAGAGGGAGAGAGAGACAGCACTGAAGTGAGAGAAGGGAGTTAGAGAGAACACACTAGACGGAGAGAGACAGGAGGTGGAGGTAAGTCAAACTAAAGCCATCAGAAATGACAACCTGTGGTGGCCCTGGGGCTGTGGCTGATATTAATAGACTCCAGATTATCCACATCTCTGCCAGTGCCCGCTGTAATCAGCACAGCTGAGGAGGAGCCGCACAGATGGCGCCGTTCCGCCCGCACCGCACAGCATCACCCCGTCTGACTGCCCTTCATAACACCATCAGCAAAGATAAACCTCTGCGCTCTATTTATATCCCCCAGAGGGGCCCGTGCCACCCTGATGAAGCTGTGTTTATTTGTGTTTATTGTTTGTGTTTTTTTTATATATAGTTTGGTCACATGACATGAGGGGATTAAAAGAGAAGGATTGACACAGAGTAGAGAGCACAGGCTCCTGATGTGACTTCCATTATGTGTTGGCAGGAGGAAGACAGACAAAGGGTACTACACAGGGTAACACACACACACACACACACAAACACACCTACACATTCATGCAAACACACACCAAGACTCTTTGCACATATACTCAAAAAACGCACACATATACACAAAGACATTTATGCTTAGGACACACATGCACACGCGCACACACACACACACAGACACAGACACAGACACAGAACACAGACACAGACACAGACACAGACACAGACACAGACACAGACACACAGACACACAGACACACAAACACACAAACACACAAACACACACCTACCGGTACAGAGGGGTTTTTCACTGTCACACTGGGGGTGGTGGCTCTCAGTGCACCGCTCACTCCGTGGTAATACTTAAAGCAGATCTTAGTCTCCGCTGATTGGTCAAGGAGCAGGCCAAGGTAAGACAGACAGCAGGAGTCAGCGAGAGAGAAAGAGAGAGAGAGAGAGAGCGAGAGAGAGCAGAGATTAAGGTCAAGTCCATTAGCCTATGACCTAATGTCTGTGTAGACGACAACTATCAAGCAGGTAAACAATGTGGCACCAAACAGGAACTGTTCTGTTCTGGAATCAGTAAGAACTAAGGAGGATGTATCAGCTAGGACTGTTCTAGAATCAGTGAGAACAACAGAAACTGTATCAGTTAGTACTGCTCTGAGTAAGTGAGAACTACATAGGTTGTATCAGATAGATAATAGATAATAAAGGAGAACTATATATACATATGTACATACACATACAGTATATGCATACATACATACACATACTTTATATACACTGCATCAGGTAAAGCTGTTCTGGAGCCAGTGAGAATTACAGATATAGAGTATAAGCAAGGATTGAAGGTTTCAAAGTCAACCGTCAATTAGAGAGGGGAGAAATGACATAAGATTACACATAATCTCCATAGAGTAACACTGATAAGAGTTGCATAACAACTTTAATGGGTCTAGAGACCACTCCTATAGCAACGCAACAAATTACCACTAAAGCACATAAATGCATTGGAGCTTAGATGACCCAAGTAATATTACAAAATGATAAAATCAACAGAGACAGTTGCAACTCTTACATGGTTTATGAAACAATTCTAAACCTAACATTATAAAATATAGTAATATCTAGGCTTTTTATAATTTGTAAGACTTGTAGTGGTAAAACAATGTTGCAATGGGAACTGCACGGAAGAAAATGAACCTCTATTGTGTGTTAAGTGTTGCCTCTGTTGGCATTATCACTCATGGGCTACAGGGCAGTGTCACGAGAGGTTTGTGAAGCTACTCTTAGGAGGAAGACTAGCAAGAGGAGAGGATGAAGAGTAGAATGGGAGGGGGGAAGATGAGGTGTGAGAGGAAGATGAGAATGAGGTGGAGGAGCAGTGCAAGAGGGGAGTAGAAAGGAGGAAGGAAAGGATGACAGGGAGGAGCAGAAGTAAAGCAAAGCCACGTTCGTTCACTTCTCCTTTTCTCTCTGTACTCCCCCCTGCCTGACCACAACCAGGCTGCTCTGCCACTGGAACCAGTGGAGACTACAGCATTACCCCCTCCACAGGAACACACAAGTCTGAGAAAGAAGTGGGAAGAATTCAACAGAAATGTTCACAGGGCCAGGGTGCTTAAAAATACAGTAGGTGTGGTATTAATTCCTAGTAACTGCTACTGATAGGGCTGTATTGCGTCATGCTGAAACACTGGTTTCTATTAAGGAAATCCTAAATTCAATTCTAAATCCAATTTCACACAATCTATGGCTAATAATAGCTCTAAGCATTAACCAAATCAACGTGATATAACACCATAACGCAGCATGATGGCTTTACAATTCATTGCAATACGGATCTGGGCAGAACCACTTCACCAGGGTGGCGCTATGTTTTGCCAGTTTTCTGATCTTTCTGTGTGGTTTTTTTCTTCTTCAGAGTGGGCGACACATCCTGTGGGCAGAAGATGCTTGAAGAGAAGTACTTACGCTCCACAAAATAGGAGCTGGCCTCAATCTTCCACACTATTTGGCCTTTGTGGGAGCCGTTCACGCCGCGGTTCTTGTAGTCCAAAAAGTTCTCCGACAGGACTTCATCTGAAACAGGGAATGCATTGGAATTCATCATTTAAAAGAACAAAGCTATATACGCTGTGTTGTGCGGCACTCTGGGAGTGTATGAGAGAGGGCAGATTTGAAGAGGCAGATATGATTAGGGAGAGCAGAGTGAAGCAGACAGCTTTACAGCCCCTTTCCTTGTCTACACACACACACACACCCCCCCCCTCACCTCCCCACCTGTCGACACACACCTCCCCTGTCCTCTCCTGTGTACACACACCTCTCATATCCTCTCCTGTTCACACACACGTCTCTATGACTGCCTCTCTTTGCTTAGCCTCTTTCATGTTCACCTCTCCCTCTCTCTCGCTCCCTTTTCTTCCTCTTAAGGTCCTCTCTGTCTTACTCTCCCTCCCTCTCTCTCTCTCTCTTTCTCTCTCTCTCCCTCCCTCTCTCTCTCTCTCTCTCTTTCTCTCTCTCTCCCTCTCTCCCTTTCTCTTACAGTCCTCTATCCCCTTTCGTCCTCTTTCTTTTAGTCTCACTCCTTTCCTCTGTTCTCCTGTGACTTCCCTCTTCAACTCTGTCTGTTTTATTCTGTCTTCTCTCTCTCTCGACCTGGGCATCCAGCCACCTCTTGCTACACTGATATGCGTCATTTATCCTGACACACTTCCTCACGGACAGTGCTTCGCAATGAGGCACATGTCATTCCAGTTTCACAGATGATGATGTGGTTAATCTTCCTATTATTGAATTTTAGTCAATTATATTATATTATATATATATATATATATATGTTTAAGAGCAGTGCAATACTTATCCAGTCTTACTGACTATACCAAGATTACCCAGCCACTCCTGCATACTTACAGTAGCTACCCCAAGACTTTTTATGATCACCAGTGAGGTGCTTCTTGATCCAGTCTCACTGATGTTTCTTACCCAAACCCCTCTGACATATTTAGCTAAACCAACACTCTACGTACACATGAGGTGCATCCTCATCTATATAGTGCATGCTACCAGACTCTTCTTTCACTATCTGAAAACATTATTATCAATACTTACCAAAAAGGTACATCCCGATCCAGTCCCCCGCGTCCACCTCATCCTTAATGTCCCAGCTGAGGGTGATGTCCTGTGATTGGCCAATGGTGTAGTGGGAGGCACTGACGGCCAGCGTGGATCGGCTGTGCGAGGTCACCAGGTCTGTGTCGCTTGTGGAGCGTGGCAGGCCTACCAGGTCCTCTGGAACGCCATTCTGGAAGTCCACGTTGGGGAACTGCTCCGGGTTGAAGCTGTGCCGGATCGGATCCTTGGAACGCCGGCGGTTCTGGGAGATGCGAGACGGGGAGGCCATGATGGCCAGCCCGAGAATCCGGTTCTGGTACAAGTTCTGGGTGGGAGAACAGAAAAACAATGGACTGGGTCATACTCAATCAAATCTGTTTATCTGTGTAAAGTTGTAAAATCTGTGTTTATTGGAACTTTGTTGGTGGAAATAACAATACAACACCAACCCCTTGACTTAAGGCAAATTTGCAAAGACAAGGCTTATATAGGCCTATAAAAATGAATCTTTTGGCAGCATGCACAGTAAATCTCCCTGTAAGATGAGGTATTCATCTTACTGGAGGATATGTGAGGCAGGGTTCCAGGTCAAGACACAAGCAAAGTCAGTAGATCTGCCAAATAGTACATTTTACAGCGTGTGAGTGAAAGGTCATGGAATTGTCATATCCCATAAACCAGTGTGTTTAATGGAACTGGTGGTGGAAAGCTTTTGGTGTCAAAAACACATGCAAATGAAGGTGCACAGCAGGGTTTGTTTTAAATATGTGGAGCAAGCACAGTAGGTCTGGCTGTAAGATGAGGTATTCATCTTCCTGGGGGACGAGAGTGAGAACAGGATTCCAGTTCTGAACCTGAGTGCTGCAGATTCCATGACATTTCATAGTTACCATAGTTAAGATTAAAGACCACAGAAAATCACGCCCCTCATTCTAGAATCTTTGCTAACAATGTCTTCAAACATAAGGGTAGAGAAGGTATCCACATACAAAACACCTGATTGGTAGTTTCCCCTAATCTGCTGGATCAAAGCTGTACCTTTGGAAACTATAGCAACAAACCACCTCATCACACTGACTCCTGCAACTGCTCTATGACGCCACACATCTGTAAGCATTTTCATTCCATAAATACACCGTGTTTCCTGTGTGATGAAAGTCTGCTAGTGATAATCGCTCTGTCCTGCCAGGCAGAGATTCAGTGCTCTTCTTAACCTCCAGTATCAGGAAGTTAATCTCCTTCCCAAGGGGGTCTAGAGTAGAGTGTGCGTCAGCGGCATAGCTAGCGTCAGAGCGATGGTGCCCATGTGGCAAGTTGCTCTGCTCTGTGCTGTGATGGGCTGTGTGGTGATGGGCTGGGGGGTATTATGGTAATGACATGCCCTCTGGGGGCCACCCCCCTCTGGGCAGCTCTGCTCTTTTTAACTGCTTTCCTGCAGGAGAGGAGATGGGGGAGAGAGAGAGAGAGAGAGAGAGAGAAAGAGAATTACAAAAATGGAGTGAAAGACAGAAAGAAAGAAAGAAAAAAAGAAAGACAGAAAGAAAGAGAGAAAGTGACAGAAAGAAAGAGGCAACACCCCTTTTCCTCCTTTTTTCCCTTTCTACTGAAAACTGTATGAACAGCACAAGCTTCTAACCTGACACCACACACACACACACACACACACGCACGCACGCACGCACGCACGCACGCACGCACGCACGCACGCACGCACGCACGCACGCACGCACGCACGCACGCACTCATCCTACGTATGTCTGATGTTGTACTTTCACTGCCATTTCATTCCCCTTCACCTTCAACTCCCTCTCTTCACGCCTCGTCCTTTTAATTTGCCTGTCTGTGCTTTCTTTCACTCAGCCAATAACACCTAGGGTTACCATGTGCTGATGTTTTGATTCTTTCAACAGTGCATGACATATAGGATGTAACATAGCAAAGCATAGCAAGAGCGCTAAGCATAATCTCATACGCCAATCCTTTGTTATGCAAAGTGTCTCGATTACACTTTGAAGCATGGATACTAATAAATACCCTATTTAACAGTTTTCAACGTATCAGTGCAGCCACAGCGCACACGACTACGCTACACACACACAGAGCACTCAGAGCAAGATGAGCCAAGCAACAATACAATAATTCTTTAGAGCTGTCTGGCATCTTGGATGGATCAATGTTATCGCTGGCCCACTCCACACTCAGTGGTCACTACAGAGAGCCAGTGTGTGTGTGAGTGTGTGTGTGTGTGTGTGTGTGTGTGTTTGTTTGTCCTTGGGCGTCCATGAGTTTATTCGAGGTCATGACTGCAACCAGGAAACTGAGCCAGCATGGAAATGAGAATGAATCACACCGTGACAAGGGAGTAACGTGCAGAGGAGAGGGGTGAAGAGAGAAGGGAGAAGAGGAGAGAGGGAGAGAGAGAAGAGGAGAGAGGGAGTAGTGTTTGGGTTTGGTGTGTTTTCTTATCTTATTAACTTAATCATAATCTAAAAAAAACAGATAAACTTGCAACAGTACCTACAGCACTGAAGCGCCCAATCAGAGTGTAGGCAGGGTGCTACCGGGGCAATGCATCATGGGTAGGCACTTCAGAGGAGCGGAGGACTCTGATGAGGTGAGATGGTGTAAGGTTAGAGCTTGAAAGGCAAAAAACTTGCAGCTTATCACTACTAACACACACACACACACGCACTCTTTTGTCCTGACCACCTCAGCCTACCTGGAGGGTTGAAGAGAGTCAGGTGCACTTACTGAGAGCTCACTCAGAGGTCAAAGGTCATAGGGGCAGAGTCAAAATAGAAGATGTGACCCACCACAATAACACACACACACACACACACACACACACACACACACACACACACACACACACACATAATGGAAACTGGTTCAGTGGGAGACAAAATGAGCATAAAATCAAAACAAATGTCAGTCTCTGCAGGACTTCAAGAATTCAAGGATTTCCTGCAATTACAACTGCGGCTTGCAATTTTTCCGCACCATTTTCGCAAAAGTATGGAATTTCTGCATTATTTGCGATTCATTCATGTCTTACTTTATTCAATGATGACAGGCAATTAAATTCTCTCTTGAATTCACTCCACGAACCATCAATAAAATATTGTATTAACAGTTTTCTGTACAATCTCTGACACTCTTATTCCACCAACTTCAAGATAAACCTGCATATGAAAATAAATAAGTGTTCAGCAAAATGCCAAGACTTTCACCAATACATCGGACAAGACTTTCCCTAAATGTTGTATAAATAATGGGGGTAATCCTTCATCAGTGTGCTCAGCTCTGATCTGACCCAGTCTTTGTTTTAATCTAAGATCATTCGAGTTTGCATAAATGTGCTCAGAGATGATCCGAAGGGACACAGGAAGTGAAAATACAGGGTTTCAGATTATATTTGTGGTCTAAGCGATAAGGTCAGATCATTTGACAACCAAAATAACTATTAATGACAAGGAATACTACTATTTCAAAAAAGTGCAAATAACAAATTGAAAGTGTGCAGTGCCAATGGACTTAATGAGCAAAAATGAAAAGTGAAAGGCAAAACACAATCTATAACGATTTAGCAATATGACACGAGTGAGAGTGGGGTTGGTCAAGTAATGACACGGACCTTCGTGGATAGCATCTCTAGAACAAATCAGGGCCAGATGAGGGCCAAATCTGGCCTAGGGTTAGTTGCTATCTGGACCTGTGACATAAGTGTGTATGATGTGTGTACTACCAGGGGGGTATTCCAAGTACGTGGTTTGGTGACTAACCCCGATAAGTTTACTCATAGTAAAGAGTACACCTCCTAAAAGAAGATCCCTATGGCTTTGTTTTGCTAGGAGAATGAAGCCATAGGGCTCTTCTATTAGGAGGTTTACCACTTACTCAGAGTTAGCTTATCCGGGTTGGTCACTAAACCACGTACTAGGAATACCCCCCTGGAGTAAAACTATACAATGGGTGGGGCCCAATGAGGGTATTCAATCTGCTGCATGTCTGTTTCATATGCATATTCTCGTTACTCTATGGGGCTTTATAGGGAGTGTTATATTACACCACAAATTCAATTGGTTAGGAACCCTGAGGCCTTTTTTTATTCAAGCCAGATCAGATAATAAAAAAGACAAGTGTGAATGACCAGGACTCTCACGGATAGCAGCTGACTACAGAACAGACACAGGCCTGATCAAGGCCTGATCAGTGCCAGATCTCTGTCAGCTGCTTTACGGAGAGGGAGGGACTGAAGGTAACACTGTTGCAGACGATGCTCCCGCTAACAAAGACTCCGCAAATATCGTCGTCCTCAGACTGACACAATGAATTATAACCACATAAAACCTGTCAAGTCATTACATTAAATATCAGGGCAACACGGCATGGCAGTCTCCTCTTCTGCTCTCCTCTTCCGCTCCCTCTGGGCAATCAATCAGAATGAAACAGCTTGGCTCAAGGCCCTCAGTGACTCCCTTTGATATGCATGCAGGGGCAAGAGCTGAGGAAACTTAATGCGCTCATGTTGCTGAGAAAAACTCCTCTCCTCTCTTATGCTTCACTGCCTGAGGTCTAATACAGACAGGAAAAATTAGGCTGTGTGGTCATCCTCAACAAAGAAAACTCACCAAATCATCAATGGTGGCAGAGTTAGCTCAATGTCCCCATTAGCGCTCGCTAACCCCTTAGCTGGATATTCTTCAGGGTACTGTATATGATGGGTTTAGAATCACATGCGCTCACTTTCTCTCTTTCTCTCTTTCTCTCTCTCCATTTCTCACTCTCTGTCTCTCTCACACCCTCCCCTCCCATAAACTCAATGACAGACCAGCAGTGCTCATCGTTTGGCCATCCCACAAACGTCTTGGTGCCGTCCCCGCTCCGGCTGAATGACTCATGACTCCATGCATTTTTTACACTGCTGGGAGGCAGCCTCAGCATTTTCACTCCCACTCCCGCTCCCGCTCCCATCGGGACGGTCCCACGCAGAGGCGCGCCCCCCCCCCCCCCCCCCCCCCCCCCCCCCCGCCTGTGCTAGCAGAGCATGACAACACAGCTTCACATTCAATTCAGCTCAGCTCAGTTTAGTTCACCTCGGTTTAATTCAATTGAATCAGGATCAATTCAGTTCAATCCAGCTTAATTCAATTAAGTTAACATTCAAACCTGTTCAATTATATGTAATTCTATACAGGCAATGCTGGCGAGTATAAAGCCTGCTCTACCTGGAGGTCACAGGCTTAATTTTCGGTTGGTATTATGAGCTTGTTTGTAATATCCTCAGGTACCAGGTGACATTGAAATACAATCCGGGTGAGATCAGAGGCAGATGGGAAAGTCAGCTTTGACGTGGTGTACCTGTGATGATCATCAGCTGTGATGTGGTGTACCTGTGATGATTATCAGACAGTGTGGAAGTAAGCAGTGTAGGGATTGTATACAAACACAGAAAATGTCGCATTGAGATTTCACAGTGAGCTTTCTATGGGTTGCACTGAACTGAAATATCCTGTGGAATACACAATCTGCTCTAAATTCTGATTTATTACTTTTAAGGACAGACAAAAAATATAGAGGATTACCTCAGGGTGAGGAATAAAATGGTAGAGAAAGCATGTGTGAGTACCACAGACGAGGAGAAGGGCATTTGTAGGTCAGTATGGGTGTCCCCACAGTCAGCCATTACAATGTGCCCTGAGCCCTCTATAATGTCAGTAAGAGACGACAGCAACAACAGAATTCCACCCTAATTTAATTTCCTGTGCTTTCCCTTCTTCGGTTAAATGGCAGAGACACGGTCAACCCCAGCCACCCAACCATCCCCAGCAAGTGGTGTAATGTAGATATCCATCCATCCATCCATCCATCCATTATCAAATCACTGAGCCATTCAGCTGTCAAGTGTCACTCCCAAGACTGCTGGGCTGAGATGGATCACGACTCCTATCATCAGCACACATCCAGAGATTGCGGGATTACTTCCAAATAGGCTTCCTACAAACTCTGCTTCCTCACAGCCGTGAGCCTAAAGGTACAGTCTGCAATTCTTGCAAAAGGTTGTTGCTATTTGAGCTCGACAGCGAATCAAAGTACACTCCTTGTTCCTTGAATTACACCCCTTGTTCCACCAGCAACGTGATGACGGGCTGGGATTGTGTATTTAATTGTGTGATATGTTTGTTTTCTATAGTACAACCACCAGAGTTTCTTGGAGCACACACACACACACACACACGGAACTGACAGTGAGAGGACCGTGAGGACCAATTCACTGAATCTGACAAAAAGTGTATTGGATTGAAATCGTGAACTCGCCTATGATATCAGGGGAAACCTTCAGATGGGGAGAAACAAAGAGCAGGAAAAAAAGACATGCTGAATTGCAAAATAAAGTGCATGAGACTAGCCTTGAGAAACACTCAGTGGTCCATTTCACCGCTGTGTGGTGCACTATACGGACGACTGTCATCTATTGATTATCCTACTTTTGACCTCATGTTGGGCTACCTAAGAATACACTCTTTGGGAGTGAACGAAGCCCTTGCTCTCCGGGAGCTTTTCTTCAGGGTGGCAATACAAGGGGATCAATATACAGCTGGTCCCTATTCCATGTAGGAGCTTCCTCAAGCCCCACGGGCAGGTGGATCAATACTAATCTGGACAATCTCTTATCCTGGTCAACATTATTCAGGCTTTGACCAGCTGTTGTTGAATTTAGCTGTCATGTCCAGCACAGACATACAGTATATCAATGACTTACAGAGGTGATGAGACTACTCTTTTTAGGGAAACAGATAAGAGTGTGTGAGCATTTAGATGGTTTATCAGACTAAACTGATAAAGTTAAAGTAATAAAGGTTGAAGTAAATATAAGGTGAAGATTCAACAATAATTTATTATTAATACTTTACTATTACCACCCACTACAGAACAGTACAAACAGAAGGTGTACAGAATATGGATACAATATGGATTTCCTGACTCAGATTTCATGGAGATATAAGTATACTGCTTTGTCATCCCATGCCTCCCTACCTACACATTGTCCAAGCCTAAACCATCGTGGTAGAGTCGCCTGCAAATACCCCAAACATTGCGCGCAGAATGAAGTGTGCGTTCACCCTAGCATTCATTTCACTCTGGAAAAATCTGTCACCGAGTCGCTGTGACGTTTAGGAGAACACGTTTTCTATTTCGACATCAAACCGCGCGATATAGAGCTAGATATAGCACAGGATTACTGCCTTGCGCTGGCCACACACCTGGCGCGCGCACGCACGGGCACACACACGCACGGGCGGGCACACACACACACACACACACACACACACATACACACACACACACACACACACCCAAAGACACAACATCCCAGCATCCCTTATCTAGATCGGATGATTGACTGGGCCTGGTCATGCAGCAGCAGCTGTATGCTAATAAGGCATCGAGAGTACGGCAACAATGCTGTATGTCTATATTCAAGGCGAGTAGTAGACTACCACTAACACAGCGTATCTCGATTATTCTCCGTGACTTCACGTGGCAGTGCTGTATGTCGATATACAAATAACACACCCTCCATCAATCACTCACCTGAGACAGTATGACCTGACGGTGAATCATACTCCAAACGCGATCCCTCAAATCCCAGAGGACATTTTCCGATGTTGCACTGATACAAGCAGTCCTGTATTCGCCATCACGCAGCGTCCCTCTCCCAGCATCATTTGCGATCTGTTAGTTGCTTGATGGAGCCTCCTTCCTCTTTCCTGGGTACCAGCACGGTTGCAACCAATGGGCGAGCGATCTGTGTGATTTCTACGCCTGGTCCACCCGCCCCTCAGTTGTCCTCCTTTGCGCATGCACGCTTTTGTATCTTGAGCAAGCGCACCTCTAGCCGTGGTCAGTGGATGAAGCACACGTGCTAAATCAATGCATCCGGAATTGATCACTTCAATTTGTCAGGTTACACATGGATCATACGCTGAAGCAGAGAGCTGTTTATCGGAGAGCGCTAAAAGACAAGTGCCATAGTGAAATCACATTTCTTTATACAGCATTTAAAAACAACAAGAGTTTAACCAAAGTGCTTTCCGGTCGAGGCAAATCAATTGACAGTTACAATAAAGAAGAAAAGAAAATTGATTAAGAGATTAAAAAGACATATAGGACATAAAAGCAATTAAATTGAAAGAATGAAAAAAAGACCAAAATAACAAAATAAAAACAAGAAAAAGAAGGTAAGCAAGGAAAAGCTAAAACGAATATAAGTAAAAGTAGTAAGAATTAAAAGTAAAGTAATTAAAAGTAGTAAAAAGAGAAAGGATAAGAGAACAATTAACAGATACATCAAACCACGAATATGGATAATGGAACTGAACAAAAAACCCAAAACAATAAAACTAGAATTCAAACTGAACTTGATCAAATAAGGGGGAGCCCCACAGCCCTGTCTAAGTAGCCAGACTACGCCACCCAAGGAATTTCACCCAGAGAATATTAAACTAACATTCAACTAGGCACACCGGCCTTAGAAACACTGGTTCAAACACACCACACAAGAGTCGTGAATCCCATAATTTGTTTATTAGAAAAAAAAATCAAAAATAGAAAAGGTTTTATTATCATCAGTATACATCTAAAAATCAGGGCCCAGACAGACAGCATGGTTATATTACCACTGGCAAACACTCTAGGGAGGGGAATTACTGAAAACAAAAGCTAGAAAAGAAAGAAGAGAAAGTAAGCTACAGAAAAAACACAAGCCATTAAACTATAGGAAATGACAGACAAAAGGAAACCCTCAGGGAGTAATAGGCAACTAAGGAAGACTTTAAACTGGTTGGAGACAAGCCATTAGGCTACATAGCAAAATAACAAAACAAAACACCAAAACAGACTCGCAAAGACAAGAAAGGACCAAGACAAGACAGCAGCTCATGTGACGAATCCAGCCTTGTGATGTGAGATTAATTTATTTGGATGCTAGTCTGAGACAGGACAGGTTGATGACTTTGGGCTTCTGGAAAAACTACAAATCTCTGTGAGACAGGGATGACACCAATAAGGTTACAGCCTATGTCGAATTCTTTCATAAATAACATAGCAGGAATGTTCATGATAAAAACAAGCGAGTCGACAACTTATCTAACACAGCCAAACATCAAGCAAGCGCAACACAACAAGACGTTTAACAACTTATTACTGAGCTCGGCATCTGACTTGCTCGGTTACTTGTTCGGTCTCTTGCGCGGTTACTGTGTCTTTTTCTCTTCCTATCCTCCGACAATGTCTTCCTCATTTTTTCTTCGCCTCTGCCATGATGTCCAAACAGAGAATACTGCGCTAGCTTCCTCTTGTAGCTAGCGCATGGGTCTAGTTGTTGTTGCGTGATGTGGTGCCATGGCAAAGCTGTCATGGCAAATAGTGTCCGGGCGCCAAATAGTGTCCAAGCGACGTCATAATGGCTTTCGAACGACTCTTGAGTGACAGTTGCTATACCAACGCTAGCATTACATAGTTCTCGTGAGAGGCCTTGTGCCCTGTACCCCAAAGTTACATAGTAAAAATACCAGGCGACCAGGCGTGCTGTGGCAGTGGCAGTGGAATGACGCCATTCTCTGTCATTCTCTTGCCAATGTAATAGTGAACCCTGAAAGTGTTTTCCTTATTTCCAGATTTTCATTTTGCTGTCTCTCTTTCACTAACAGTGTTTGATCATTGTAACCCGTCTCCAACTAACTGAATACTATGTTGTTAAAGCTGAATGTTATCCATGTCACTAATTTCAACACAACAAGTTTCAAACTCGTTGTTTGCACACAGTAAGCGTGTAGTAGAGGGATGTAAAAATTACCTCTAAGAAACAAGACAGTAACCTCCTTTATAACCTGCTGACAAACAATCTGGAAAACAAATGGCATGCCACAAACATTCTTTGTGAACCAAGTACTTGCACAGTATACAATCACAAGACTGATGATCATAGACTTTCAACCTTCATTCAAGAAATCATTTCTGTATTGCAGTGAAGGAAATAGTAGATGGAACTAATAGTAATCAACATTTCTGAGGCCACAAAACTATTCCCAGATGGTGTTTGTGTGGCCTACATACTGTACAGTCATTTGGCATACTGGTCCTTAGAAAAACCACTCTAAGGGCTGAGCGATAATTCCCTGGAGAGATTTTGTGTGCTGTAAAGCCCAATGGTGAAAATATGACTGAATACCTTGTTCTCTGACATAGTGGCAAATATTATTACTGTATATTTCCCCCATGCTGGCCTGGCACATCCAGTCTGGCTCAATGGCCCGTGACACTTTAGACACATTTCCTGCATTTGGACATTGAATCAAGCCTTCTCCCATAAACCATCAAGGTAATTAATAAAATGAATAAATGTTACATTACATGTTGTATTATAAAAAATACAGTATCACTGATACTGATAAAATATTTGTTTGCCAAACAATGATAAAGGGTTTCACCATTTTGCATGTCATGGCAGTGAAGAGATGCCTAGATGTTTTGGGGAATATGACCATTCAACAGAGAAGCTGCATAATATATTTTGATCAACATGACATGTGCAATTGTTTTTACGGTCATTGGTTTGCATCTGGTCACCCTGCTCCGGCATAATTTTATGACATGGCAACTTACCTACACCTTTACCTAACTCACATTTAACATGAACGTGTATTTGAAAGTTACAAAGCTTCCACATTTATATAAACATTAATAATCCAAAATATTATCCTTATCAGTCAGTTAAAGAGCAGACCAACTAAATAATATGGGTTACAGAAGAAAAATATTTGGGAGTGACATCTACTGGTAAAGTTCACTAAATGACGCTATGTAATGCTGACCCAATCACTCAAGAAAAAATCAAGAACTCTATTCTTTCTTTATTGTGTTGCATGTGTCAGTGCGTTTCCTTGGAGTTTTGCTTGCATCACAGTGTTCTTTGAAGCAGTATGTGAGTGTGATTTCGCAATAACAATGCTTACAAGAATATACATCATGCTGACAACAACGTCATCAGTATCAGACTGACTCATGCAATGTTTCTGAGAAAGGAAGTCTAATTCTGCCACTGTGGATCTGAGAAACGAGAAACTCAAACACAGGTTTAGATTGTGTTGGGTTTTAGTTACCCAGTCTCATAACCCCGATACTATATTGTTTTAAATGGACTATGAACAGTTAATAATCAGACACTTGGATCATACCACATTTATGAAAGGCTTTATGAATCATAGGAGCTGATTTCTCTTTGTTCTCTGTCTGCATGGCTGAAGCCAGTCAGAGCTACTTCCATGTTACTACCTGAAACTATTCACTGCATTGACTATCTGATCTTAGGGGTTTGTATGTATGCCATATGAGTAAACTGCATTGACTATCTGATCTTAGGGGTTTGTATGTATGCCATGAGTAAACTGTGGTCCGCTGCATTCTGTATACAATGTTCTATGCCATGACTCAACCAAGTTCACAGCCACAACTTTGCAGTTGTGGTTTAAGTTTAAGGTTATTTTGCCCATATCTCTAAGAATAAATATAGAATGATTGATTGTTTGATTCATTCTGAACTACATCTTTATTTATTTACATTTTTTTTCTTATTTACACAACAGAAAGAACAACTTGACGTGAAAATAAAAAAAATTAAAAATTTTGTTTTCATATTCATATAATGATTTGGTGATTCATTTGTGAAATTACTTTTGTTGAACATATAAAGAGAGAAATAAAAAAAGGTACCTCTGACCAGCAGAATGGAAAGAAAGCTTTGATATATTTGTATCTTCAAATGACTACTGCTCAAAGCTAATTCATACATGTTCATATATAAACTATATTGCACACAGAACAACATTTTAGGAGACACAACTGTAGTTTTACAATTAGTATCAAGAGGAATTTCCAAAGCCGGTACTATGTGCTTATCTATAAGCACAGGGGGGAAAATGTCGGGACAACTACGCTATATTGTAGTTATGGTCTTCAAGTCACTGATTAAAGCATCCTTACTGATGTCTTATCAGTCAACATATAAGGGTTCTTACAAGATGTCGTCTTGCTGGTTTGGCTTCTGGTGTCTGTTGTGAGCACGAATGACTTCAGGCAAGGGATGTGTCTGGCCAACAATTTCCTGAAGTGGTTCTGAAACTTCTTACCCACAAAAGTGTAGAAGACGGGGCTGATGCAACAGTAGAGGAAAGCCAGGTTGCGCGTGATAAAGTGAGCGTAGTCTAGCGTGTCTGACAGACAGTCTGTAGGCCTACTGTAAGACATCTCAAGGGCTTGTAGGAGGATGACTACGTTGTAAGGGGTCCAGCAGATGAAGAAGGTGAGCACGATGACAAAGATCAACTTCACCGCTCTGCACTTCTCCCTCATGCGAGTGGAGAGGACCCTCACCGTGATGCGAACATAGCAGTAGAGGACGATGGCCAGGGGGATCATGAAGAACATAATGAACTGCTGGTAGTAGCCAAACAGCTTCCACTTCGTCATGGAGTTTTGGTCGTAGCCAAGGTCCTCACACAGCTCGCCGTACTTTGGGTCAGAGCGGGTGTCATGCAGAATCAGCTCTTTCACACTAGATGCCAAGCTCACCACCCACACAACCACGGAGGAGCTGATGGCATAGGCCTTCCTTCTCTGTTTGGCAGCCGTGACGGCGTGCACCACAGCAAGGTAGCGGTCGAAGGTCATGAGTGTGAGAAAGAGAATGGAGCTGTAGAAGCCCACGGAGAACAGGCTGCTCACCAGCTTGCACATGGTCCGGCCGAAGATCCACTCCGAGGCATGGTAGACAGCGTAGAAGGGGAGGCTGCAAGCGAACAGCAGGTCAGAGATCACCAGGTTGAGCAGGAAGATGTTGGTAACGGTGCCAAGCTTCTCGTACTTGTAGATGATGTAGAGGACCAGCCCGTTCCCCAGGATGCTGATGATGAAGTTCATGTAGAAGAATGGCGGAAGGTACTTGGCACCGAAGTGCACTACGTCCATCTTCTGACACAGACGGACATGTCCACTCTCTACATAACCTAGGTTCGTTTCTACATAAGAGTCATTGCCAGCCAAAAAATTCAGAAAATCTTCATAATTCGTGTCTATGTCTGAATCCATGGTGGAATTCATGTGTCCAGTTAAAAAAAGAATAGAAAAAAAGCCCTCCCTGCCCGATCAATTTAAAGTTGTTATTGTTAGCGACTACCTTTCATTACTGGAGTGGGATGTTGCAGTGATGATCTGAAATGATTGATGAGGTAATGGTGCTGCTGTTGAACGCTGTGGCGATGTCAGACTGAGCAGAGGATGTGTGTGCAAACTTTCACAACTGTTTAGAGCACCTGCGCTGTCCACATCCTGTCACTGTCACAGAGTAGGCAGTCTTCACAGCCTCCAATGAGAAGAAAAACCAGAACATAGAACTGAGAAATGGGAATTATGTGCATGTGAGTGCAATAACCACACAAAAACGAGGAGGCTAAAAAAACAAAAACTTTAATATGTGAGAGAACATGGCATTTCTGGATAGAACGAACTTTTCTGTATTAAAGCACAACACATTATTTTTAATTAATTAAAGACAACATTAACAAAAAAAGAGAACAAACTGGAAAATACATAAACATACTATGGGTCCCTTCAGTATGCTCCATGGACCAAAAGTGTTCTTTTGGTTTATGATTAGACAGTGTATGCATCACCAGAACGAACAAGATAGGGGTAGAAGAATATGTATACACCAAGTTAACTTCAAACGCTAACTACTAACTGAAATTCAGGGAGAAGTCTTGGTGGCACTAGAGGGTTTGGAGAGTTAAGGACATTACACAAATTTTCAGTCTCAAAGAAAAAGGCTTCAATGCTTGCAATACCTTCAGGGCACCATACCACTGAATATTGTTAGCATTACTTTAATGCAAGGATTGGAGCTGAAAATAATGACTCATAAGAATGACTAATATTGCTTCAAAAAGGTCAAGACCATCATTTCCTTTTCACAGACACAGTCTTCCCTGTCCTTTGATGAGCAGATGTGATGTATGGTGAAATATGTATTGCTTCACATCCAGCATAGAGGTAGCAGGACCCAGGCAGTGCAGTACATTTTTGTCTGTATATTACAACAGAAATAAAACAGAGATATCAGGATACTGTAGTACACTGATAAGAGTATTATGGGGAAAAAATATGTTGGCATATTAAAGATTTATGCTTTCACAGATCTCATCAATACTGGCTACAACCAACACACTTCCTGAAGAAACTTAAGACACATTTAGTGTTAAGCTACACATTGCCTTTGCACCCCTTTTCAGAGGTGTTTTGTGACCGTCTGGAAGCCTTGCTGTGGGGAAGCTGTAAGTCATCATATCTATTTATATCTTTGTCAAAGTATTAAGCAGTGGTGCATTTTGTAATTATCTAACCACGTCACAGCGTTCAGCGATTTGGTGTTTCTCGGAAGTGTAGTTCCAAAGATCATTGGTCGCAAAGTTGGATGGTTGGAACTAATGCACCCCAGGACATTTTGACAGCTTTTGATTGCTTCAAATTAGAATAATTTAGTGTCAAGCGCGATCATTTTGCGAAGTTGCAATTGTAGCCTACACTATGGCAAACAGGTAGGATTCATACATTATATGCCAACTCGACAACGAAAAAAAAAAAAAAAACACCACGTCAGACTCTTAGATGAGATGGAAATGTCAAAGCAGAGGTGGTTTTGAAGCCGTGCGTAAGGTCACGGCCGTGTGCTGTGTGTACCAGAGGCTTGACTTTAGAAGCGCTGTGTAAACCAGAGCCCCTCCCTGATAGTGCCTGTCAGGGTTCTGGGCACTGAGGTGGGGGCATTCAGAAGTTTGGTCCTTTGCTGTAGCTGTCCTGCCTGTAGGCCTGGTAGCAGGAGGACGGGTCGCAGACGCCCGTCTCGCCCGGAGGCCCTCGTTTGCCCGGGGATCCAGGTATTCCTGGCTTCCCTGGTTCCCCTGGAGGTCCTCCATACCCCTGGCCATCAATGCCTCTGGGGCCTTGCATACCTGTTGAATCCATCATGGAGGAAAACATTAAAGGACAAGTCACAGTATTATTATTATTATTATTATTATTATTATAATGTTTTCCTCCACTATTATTATTATTATTATTATTCTTTTTCTTATTACCATCACAGAGGGCAAGAGGACCCATGCATATCAAGGGACAACAGACTGGATATACTGGACTGGTTGGCTTTGTTTTTAGCTAACTGAGTATAGAACCCAAAAAAGAACCAAACACTCTGTAAAAACACATTACTGGCCAGTATTTGTGGCTAAACGCGTAAGCGCCATGTTTTACCTGCAGGACCAGGTGGGCCAGGCATCCCTACTTCCCCAACGCCTTTGGAGCCTTTCATGCCTGCTGGTCCTATGTCACCTGCACAAAGGGGATCATGTTACAGGGCGAGGACGGTTAGGTGTTTGGAGGTGTCACATTTGCAGGCAAGCATTTGTGGGTGTGATAGAAAGGAAACATGTTTTCACACATTTCAACATTCATGAAACAACAGCAGCGCATTTCCCAAAACTCTGACATGAAAGCCTCCCACACATAAGAGCACTAGAATAAGGGGTTGAGACTTATTTCAGTCTGTCTTCTAGGATCCAGATATATGCGAATTACAACAGTGAATGCTTTTCCCCAGTTCAAAGAATTCTCTAAGACAGTCTGTCATCATTGTGACTCCAACACACACAGACAAATAGCAGCAGCTACAGATTCACCAGCTCTTCTATATCCTAAACATATATATACTGTATATACATACACACACACACACACACATCTTATCTACTATATCCTATATAACTTATAACATCAACATATTCATCATATATCCGATATAACGTCTTGTATAATATATATATATATATATATATATCTTATATTCTATATGCAATATAACATAACAGTTTTTTACAATAATTTTCACACTTGTCTAAAAACCATGTCCACTTTCTCAAAACTCTTCACACAGCTTTACAAACATGCACCTGCGCACATCAGTTAACCTTTCATGCAAAATGCACAACACTTCATACTTCACCCATAACTATAGAAACTGCTGTCACCCAGCAAAGACTACTGTCACACTTAAAATACAATGAATCAAAAAGCACCAACATTTTGAAGCACTAAAAAACATATATACTATGTGTTGCTGTATCCTCATTCTAAAATGCTACAATGTGTTTCATGCTACATTTTCTGTGTTACAGTAGAACGTAAAATGTGTAGATGTTTTTCAGTTCAGTCAGCGGAACAGCATCTGTTCAGTAAGTGAAACAACACAGCATACTGAAGCCCTGATGCTAATCAATGGTGACCTCTGTATTTGGAATCCAATTTTTACTGCAATATTTTACCTTGACTTACAGTCAATCTTTAGAAAAAAAATCTTTAGCATATCTTATTCACCCCTATAATCCCTAATGCCTCACACATATTTAAAGCCAAGCAGCTATTATGACCCCAAGAACAAACGTTTTGATCTGTTGGTTTGCCTGTTACAATACTGTAGATACCACTCTTCAATGTGGTAAATGGCATCAGGGGTATAGTGTTTCTACCTAACAAGCAGCCGACCCGTGTTCAATTCCTGGACAATGCAGGATGCCATTGTAAGTCACTTTGGGTAAAAGTGTCTGCTAAGTACCAGACCTTTACTGTAGTTGCATTTTGGGTCACTTTTTCTCATTGAAAGCCCATGACTTACACGTACAGCAGTAATAGTGGAAAAATCTCTTCAGCGACAACTACATATATATTTTTCCTAGATACATGCAGATTTGAATGCAAATGCTGTATTACAACTATTGTATAGTTGTTTACAAGGATGCAAACAAACAAAACAAAGCAAAAACTGAATAGATTTTCCACCAAAATCCGGATAATCTGTCTTATTTCAAGTGTATAGTTTCATTTGTCTGTCAAAATACAGCGTATTTCCATCGAAAGTGATCTAGGTTTTGTCCGGTTTTGAACTGTAAGTTTTCTCTTTTGAAGAGAGTATTTAAATGTCTGCAAAAATAGTTTTGCTGGTGGTGAACATTGACTGAGATGGGTATCAATACATTTCAGAAGAAGTGGTCATTGGATGTATTTTGTATCAAAGCAATGCAAAAGTATCCACAGTTTAGATCACATAGTCTACTGATATGGTGAATTTGTCATGTGTTTTGAAAAAGTAGACATGGTATTGAAAGTGTGAAAATTATAACATGAAATGCAAAAAAAACTTTAACATATACTGTATATCTTATATCCTATATCCTGTCTTATATAACATCAATATATACATCTTATATCCCATATTCTGTAACACTGGCCTTGAAGGTGTATTCTTTCTCCACCATCTACATCCTCTCACCTTTGACCCCCGGCTCCCCTCTCCTCCCAGGGGTTCCGGCATAGCCCTGAGTCCCAGGACTACCGGGGTAACCCGGGGTCCCACTGGGGCCATTGGGGCCGGGAGGGCCTGGCTCTCCTCGAGGCCCCTGAGTTGTCTCACAGTGCCTGCAGCTACGGGATCTGTCCATCATGTGCATGAGCTGCGGAAGCTGGTCTGCGGAGGAGAACAGAATCATCATCATCAGTAGCAGTAGTTTAATAGTAGCAGTAGTTTTTGTAGTAGTAGTAATAGTAGTAGTGGTATTTGTAGAAGTAGTACTGTAATAGATAGTAGAAGCAGTCGTAGTAGTTTCACTGGTAGTAGTAGTAGAAGTAGTAATAGTAGTAGCGGTCGTAGTAGTTTCAGCCGTAGTAGTAGAAGTAGTAATAGTAGTAGTAGCGGTCATAGTAGTTTCAGTGGTAGTAGTAGTAGAAGTAGCAATAGTAGTAGTTTCAGTGGTAGTAGTAGTAGAAGTAGTAATAGTAGTAGCGGTCGTAGTAGTTTCAGTGGCAGTAGTAGTAGAAGTAGCAATAGTAGTAGCAATTGTAGTAGTTTCAGTGGTAGTAGTAGTAGAAATAGTAATAGTAGTAGCGGTCGTAGTAGTTTCAGTGGTAGTAGTAGTAATAATGAGGTGACAGTAGCAGTTATTTATTAAACCATTACGTCTCTGTAATACTTTCAGGTCACTGCAACTAATTTAAATCTGAGGAACTTTTTTGTTGGCGAGAGACTCCTCCAACAGAGAATCTCTCTTTGTTAGCCTCAAATGGAGATGTAGCTGCTTCAGTTGCTTAATGGTAAAGTTCTCCTTGTGGTTGAAATGGTGCAATCTCCCAAGGTCAGGGCTTTAAAATAGGGTGTGTAAGCAGGTTAGAATTGAGCAATTGCGCTGGTTACGCAGATTTACAATGTGTTTTAAAAAAATGAAGAAATGAAAGTAGCATAGCATGGATCATAGCACCAGATGTTTCCCCTTGTCAACTCACTGTGTTGGAAAGACACACAAGTGCCTCATGGTTTATATCCTGTGTTTATCTACTAGAATACTATGGATACGAATTGGCCATGGCAAAATGGTCACTTGACACCTTTTGGTGGTGAGGAAAGGCTTGTTATAGTACACTCAATAGGTGATTGATGTTTGTAAATAATAAAAACAAGACTTTTTAGATAAGTTAGCCATTATGAAATAGAAGACAGTATATGTGTATGTGAACTATATGTGAATGACAACCACAACAACAACAACCCAACCCAAGACTTGTAGAGTAACTTACTCTGCAGCACAACAGCACATATTTTCATCAGTTGCTCTTCTGAAGGGGGTTTTCCCTGAGAAGACATTTAATCAGCAAATTACTACACTTATTTACTATAAGTACACACAAACTCTCTCACACACACACACACACACACACACACACACACACACACACACACACACACACACACGTTTGAGAGAATTTGGGGCACACTCACAGGTTTCCCTGGATACCCCGGCACACCTGGCAGCCCTGGTGGTCCGTCCTGGCCTAGAAATCCCCGGGGCCCTGCGGCTCCTGAGGCGCCCACGTCCCCTTTCCTCCCATCAGCACCTCTGCCTCCGAACTCTCCTGCAACACCTCTCTAAGCGTGGAGAAATAAATATACACTTAGACACAGGATGTAGAGACACATAGATCATGATACATAAATCATATACGGAGTTATATACACAGATATATAGGTATAGCGAGCTATAGGCCAAACACTGAGTTACATAGAACATACGCAGAGTTACATGGATCATATACAAACATTATTGTCTTTTGTTATGCATGTATTTTTCGGTCAATGCCTTCTATGGACATATAAGACATAAACATAAAAGATTATCAGCAGTATAAGTGAGGAGGGAAAAAAACAACAACAAAAAAGGGGGGACTGAGGGCAGAATCTGCAGCTAAAGTTTGTGCTATGGCTTTCTGAGAGGAGAGGATTTAAAAAAAGCCCTCCATAACACTGAAAAAACATGACATCCCGTTCCAGCTATCAAAAACCTTTACAGCTATCTAAAGTCTTATGCACTGTAAACCCGGAGAAGTTCAATTAAGTCAAAATAGTTCAATTAAGTCAAAATATTTGAGGAAACTGATTACCTTGAACCATTTAATTTATTAACTAAATCAATTTAAGCATGACAAATTGAGTTGCTTGTACCCAAATCAAAAAATTAAAGTTGATTGTTTAGGTAACCTAGGGCAAAAAAGTCAACAGCAATTGAATTTAGTTCATTGTACTTAAAACTATTGAGTATATTGAAATCATATTTAGCATCTCACAACTTATTAAAGGCAAGTTAGTACAACATAACTTTGTTCAGTAAAACTATCTTATATGGATCTACAAAAGCACTCACCTCTCCCTTACTTCCACGAAGCCCAGCTACCCCCTGTAAGACACACACAACTCTGTATTGTTTCTGGATGGCCATTGTTTCACACACATTCCAAAAACGGTCCTGGGAACCCTAGGTACAACATGGCATCTTCCATACCATGTGAGGCATGCATGCACTAAAGGTCAAAAGGTCAGAAATGACAGAGGTACATACAGGTGTGCCAGGGGTCCCAGGCTGGCCATGACTTGCCCTCTCGCCCTAGAACAAGAATAAGCACAAGGTCACTGTGGCCAATAAGCACTGCATTCCATGATGACAGCAGTTAGTGTACACCAATCCTAGGTCAGAAAGAAATTGTGCATCTATCCTGCCTGCATGTTCTAGGGCCCAGAGATTAAGTAATTCATTCACAGACTTATGGTTGTATTACCTGGCTGCCTTTAGGCCCAGGCTCTCCAGACTCGCCCTGAGAAAGAGGGAGGGGATGCAATATAGTAGTGAGAGACAGGGTCTTCAAGTAAGATCATGTCACATTTCTTCATTCATTTATTCAGACAGTATTTCATTCATTCATTTATTGGATCAGACCAATACACTAGGGCTGTACAATACCCATCATGACACAGGGGTTACGATTCAATATGTTGCCATACTGTGAGCAAGGTCATGCGTTGTGATTTTTTAAATCTAATTTAAGGAAAACTGTCAGAGTGTAAAGAACACACCAGTACTGTATATGCATACAATCTGAGTAAATGTTATGCAATAACAACAACACTGCTTTCTGCTTTCACAAAACGAACCACTGTCTGCCACGAATCTTTGCATGTGAGCTATTAATAAAAAATCAAATCAAACCAGTCTCAGTATCACTATCGTCTTACACCCCATAATACACCACTAATACCACTAAGGTTGGCTACAGCTCATAATACACAATCTTAAGATAAATCGCTTTAGTTTTCTTTATTATCATTTTGACCTGGGTTCGGCTAAAGAGTTTTTCTTTGCCACAGTCATCTATGTGCTTGCTCAGAGGGTTTAGGCCTTGGGCTCTGTGAAGCATCTTGAGACAATGCCGATTCTTAATGGCGCTACATAAATGGATACAATTGAATTGAATCATTGCCATCCCCTTTGTATGTCACCCACACAGCACAGCAATGTGGCTTGCCTCCATGTACCTTACCTTATGACCTTTGAACCCTGGCATGCCCCTGCTTCCAGGTGGCCCCTCAGCCCCAGGCACCCCGTCTGGCCCCTGTGGGAGTTAAAGACACAGAAACACTTCTTGCTGACACACACACACACACACACACACCACAGTAACATGAGGACACTGCAGGACTAGGCTATGCACAAGGTCACAGCTACAGAGCAGCCTTTGGGTGATCTGCATATACTTTGAGTGAAGGCTTGTCAGTCAGCACTCGAGGCACGCTTACAACACGCTGAGTGTAGGAAAGAGATTACAGAGATTACAGATTACAGCACACATCGATGTCCCTTTGTTTTAATGAGAAGAGGAGTTAAATCTGTCATCTGATGTGGGGTTAGGGAGGTACCAGTACCTCACCACCTCAGAGGAGTGAGAATACATTTAATCACACAGTTGATGACAGTATCTTCACTGAAGGGTGGGTGGTTAATGGGGGGAAAAAAGGCACCAAGAAGTGCATGCTCTTTGCGCTCACAACACACAGTTAAGCTGCATTTTATGTTCCCACATCCTCACACCTCCACATGATAAAAGGCTACCATAGAAACAGGAAACAGTTTTTTTTTTCATCTAGAGGATGTTTTTCTTTCCACTGAACTGGTTGAAATAGGCCCTGCTAACATGAAGGCATGTGAGTGGCTGGCGACGGTAAATGTGTTTAATAGACATGTGAAGCTTCAACTGATCATTCAAAGTGACATACTTACTTTAGGACCCAGGGACCCTGCAGGTCCCTCTGGACCCCGCAGCCCTGGGCTACCCTGGATTACAGCGAGAAAATAAAAATATGAAAAGCTGTAGAATAAATGTTAATGTGTAACATCTCGAATCAGGCAAACTGGTTACTGGGAGCATACAATTAATACACACTCACTCTCTCTCTCTCTCTCTCTCTCTCACTTACACACATATACACACAAATGCTCACTTACACACTCTCACACTCATTCAAACTCATTCTCTCACCGATTTACCTTTGGGCCTACTTGACCACTAGCTCCAGGAGAACCAACTGGACCAGGCAGCCCCTGGAGATAAAATTAACAAGAAAATACTAATTACCTTGACAATGTTCTCACTAGAACTCAATAGCTAAATGGTTCTTTCTGTTTTGTTTTGGTATTGGTGGAAATAACTATACTACAGGATAATACATACTACAGGATTTATTCTCAAATAAAGTCTTACTGTTGATTAGCATACAAGTAACCTGGTATAGAAAGTGTCTTGTATAGCTGCACTCCTGTTTCTGTTCTGATCCCAACTCTCTGAAATGACTACACCAGAGAACTGCAAGCCAAGAAATGACTAATTTCTGTCCTAGGATAATCTTGTCATAACTGATTTTGAATGTATGAGAAGAGAGACGTACAGTATGTAAGGGAAGTTTGTATTCAAGTTTTTAAAAGCTCAAATGAAATAAAATACAATGATTAACTGAACGCAAGATTGTCCACTTAATCCAAGAGAGGAACGTTTGCTGTGGTCGATGCAATAAACCCTGTTCTTTATCAAAGAAGATATGTTCATCAAACTCACTCCATTGGCCTACAAGATCTGCTTATCAAACTCAGTGCACAGGGCCTCATACACACCACATCACATAAACAGTGCAGTCAGCCTTTCATTTGCTTGTTCCACAGGGCCAGCACTGCATTAACCTTACCAGAGGGCCTCTTGGGCCACCAGGTCCTATAGGCCCAGGCAAGCCTTTCTCACCCTGGAAAAGACAACATTTTAACATCAGTTCTCTTATTCTGCAGGTTGAGAAGATCTATACAATCCAAGGACAGCCATTGTAATCTTGATGTAAATCTTGTGCGTGTAGCCCAGGTTAACAGTGATTAGTTCCACGGTGCATGTTGGCTTGCCATGGGAGTTTCGGTTCTGCTTTTGAGCTTCTAACTCAGACCCACAGAGTTTGACTCAGAAGTCTAGTTCCTCTCAGTCTGAACATGCCTACACACAGATCTCCACACCACAAGCCCACACCACAACTCGGGCCTTTGCGCTTTAAACAGCAAACTCACGTGGGGACCAGCAGGGCCCATCTCTCCTTGGAGGCCTCCAATACCCTGCCAATAACAAAGAGGCACAGTGGAGAATCAACACAGCAGTGAATGCACAACACAGAGTAGTAATCTCTAGTAACCGTCCCAAATGGAAAAGGTCTGTAAATAACATACAGGACTCACACTTGTCATGTACAATATTTGCCTGACAAATCTTGTAAAGTGATTGCATACACATTTCATACTAAAGGTAAAATTAAAGGCCATGTATTTAGCAAACACTTTTATATAAATCGACGTACTAAAATGGCATAATGCACTTCAACATGCAAGGAAGGTCATATATAAAATATATTTTTTCTATGTTACTGTATATGAACGTGGCCATAATTATGTGTGTTAACACACTGGTATCGTATATATGATATCAATTCATCAACTGAGAACTGAGTATTTGGAAAAAGACAAAGTGATCGCACAATGACACATAAAAAACAAGAGATACTATCGGTGGAAATTATTCATGCCCTGAAATGTATTTCGAAAGTCTTCCTGCTAAGACACAGGTAAAATTCATCACACACAGTCTTCCTGCTAAGACACAGGTAAAGTTCATCACACACAGTCTTCAAAAATCAGGGCCTAGCGCTCTCCCCCATTAATTCAGTAATTGACCATCAGGGCAGGGGTTGGAACTTGTACACGCACGAAACATGTCAACTCAGCAGGCAACCCATTTCCTCAAAACTCTCCCAAGCCATACAGCACCAAGTGTGAATTCATCCGTAAAGATGCAATCCATGTGTTGACATGAAGATCAGACAGGAACTACGCCGGAGGAGCATAGCCCAAATAAGTGGAAAACTCCTTGAGATCATAAACAAATGCTCAGCAATACGGACCACCTACTATTGAATGCCACTTACTAGACAGCAGGTGTTTTCGTATAACAAAACCAACAATTGAAGGGGTCGATACCAGCCCAATGGAAAAAAGGACTGCTCTGTGATAGGGACTACCAGAGAATGGCGGGTGTTTTAGTATGACAAACCAACAAATGAAGACAGTAAAGTCAGTGCCAACCCAATTGGAAATTTTTTTTATCCAGATCAGCATCTGTTACCAGACCTAAAACTGGGTTTCCATTTTACTAAAATAATATTGAATGAATCTCAGAATAGGAAAGTCATGAAGGATAAACTCATTTAATGTAAAGAGATGGCCCTAAAGTAGCCTCAAAAGTAAAAGTTTTGACATGAAATAAACCTGATCTGACTTGGACAGACATGAAGTGAAAGTGAGTGGGAAGGGAAGGGAGTTGGATATAAATAATACCCCTCATCTTGCCTCCACCTGTTGCATGTGTGTGTTTAAACCGCTAGGCTCTACACACACACACACGCACACACACACGCACACACACACACACACAGAGAGGGGAAGAGAAACTCCTGAGGTTCACCACAGAAGAGATGGGGTTAGGGAGAGGGGAGGAGAGGAGGTGAGGGGAAGGAAAAGGCTGGTGAGGGGAGAGAGAAAGAAACCAGAGAGTGTCAGACAGTGTGTTTACATGATGGTATAATTCGAATCTTTGCTTAGTCGGACTATGCTTTCTTTCGAGGGTAGGTGCTATTATCCCAATGTACATGACAGTGAATAAATCGAATCATTGGCCGAAAGCATGTCATATCCGATACGATAGGTGGCGCTGTTTTTATTACAACTAGTGGTGATACAGCCCTTTCCGCTTGACCTCTTCACCACTACCAATAACAACAACAGTTGATTGAGCATGAATCGCGTCTGTTCATCGGTCCAGAAATGCGTGTTGCCTCTTGGGTTGTTTGTTTGTTTGTTTGTTTGTTTCTGCCAGGCCGATGTGTTTATAAGTTACATTATTCAAAGGTGAAAGATAAAAGGCGAGAGAAACGCATGCACATTCACACACACACACGTGCGCGCAAATAATGGGTTACAGCCAAAACGCATTCCCCTTCTGCCAGTTGCATCAAATTGTTTAAGTACTTCTTCGCTGTCGATTTCCAAATCTGTGTGAATATTCATAAGAGCAAGTCCAGTCAGTCTTTTGTCAGTCATCGTACTTCGTAAGATATGTCTTAAGACGCCCCATTGTACTGAATGACCGCTCAGCAGACGCTGTGGAAACGGGCAAATGTGCCGAACTTTCCAGGGCTTGATAAAGCTCACTGCATTTGGGCTGTAGCTCATTTAGCTGTTTCCAGCTCTATATCTGCATCGTCAACGCTGGGCATTAGTTGTCCGTACTCCGATTTTATAGTTTCCCCATCGTAATAAATATGCATTCATGATATTTTTCTATGACCGAGTTTGACAGGTATTGGTCAGGTAATAGTCGAGTGACAGCTGATTTCACAAGCATTAACTTTAAACCAGAATATTATAACGTGTCGGCATGGTCGCCCCGTAATGCCGTGCAGCGGGCGCATACTGTTATACTTTATGTTATGCATGACGTTCCCTAGGCTATATGTTCCTTACCGTTCTAATTACATGTCGTTGTTCTGTGTTGGGACAGAGCTTATACAGGTGGGTGACGGTAGCACAGTCTGTTCGTGGGCATAAAGCCCATGCTATTGTGACAGTGTGTTGTGTTTAATAAAAAGCCATAACAAATATACCACGCTTCCGTGATTTGTTACAATATAATGGTCTTGCTTCTATAATGTATAAACACGTAGGTTACAGGGTGGGTGTGGCAGAGAGAGAGAGGGAGAGCGATGATGCACACGGATATATCAGATTTAGCGACCGGAGCAAAGTTATGTTGCTGTAACGTTGAACTCTTTGCAATCAATAAATACAGTACTTAATAGGCTAATTGATACAATATCTCCTCGTTTGAGTGTGGTTGTTTGAGTGCAATGGGAGTGTATGATCGTTATTGTCTATAAAGCAGTGTTTCTCAAACTTTTTCAGACCAAGGACCACTTAGCCATTAAAAATTCGCGGACCATTTAACTAAATATCCACGGAACAACATGCCTCCTACCCAAGACCTGGCGCCAACTCTTTATTAAAGACAACTCTTTATTAGATTAGGCTACTACTGGCTGTGTTCTCTTCGTTCTGAGTTGTATGTTAGAAATGTCGCAATAATTTACTTGTGGCCGTCGCAGACCACACTTCATCATATTTGATAGAATGAAGAACAAATTAGTTGTGAATACTATCACCGAGTTTGAAAGGTATTTGGTCAGGTAACAGCCCTTTAACAGCTGATTTGCTTTCTGATTTGACAGTACTGCTGTGTGTTTTAAGCAAATAAAATGTGGACTGTTTACAAGCGGGCACCTGCTATCGTTGATTATACAGTAAATACGTTGTGAAATGAAACAAAAACACATCACAGTTAAAGATGTATTAGTATTGATTGATTCACATCGATATGAATGGATGACATGACTAACAAGTGGTGGGAAATTAATATGAAAGTATTTGTTCGGTGAATTAGCGCGCTCTGTCCAAACAGTCGCAGTCAACGTTTTTGTCAACACTGGCACCACATAAGTATCGTAATTTGAACGTCCTTATACGTTTTTAAGGAGGGGTTGTAAAGGTACTCATATCTTCGGACCTCTTCTGTTATGTTTGTTCATAGTCAACAAGAATAAGCTTGTGAGACAGTCTGCAGGATATTCATAAATAAACGTGTCATTAGTATGAACAGCTGAGACAACGTATCGTCTCTTTCGTCTTCCGGGTCACGACCTGGCAGGGAGGGAGGGAGGATGGCGGCGGGATCTCAAGCATGCGCAAAGACGCAAAGTCCAGTTCCTTATCCAATTCACCGTTACATGCCGCAATAGTCGAACTATCAACTGGATCGGATCGAGTTATCCAGGGGTGTTAGTCCGACTATGTGCGGTCCGACTACGATCCGACTAAGGTGCTTACATGAAACGGATAATGCGATTTCAATCCGACTAAGGCAGTTATTCGAATCCATGTAACCACGTGTCCATGTATCCATGTATCCATGTATCCATGTGACTCTCCTCACTCATCTCACATCACTCCGCCCTCTCCCCCCCCTAACTACCCCTCTCTCTCATCTGCCTGTGTCATCCATCCTATCATCCACTTCAGTACTTTTCCACTATGCAGCGACATCTGTCCGACCACCTCCACAAAAAAAAAGCTCCGCAGACCCCTAAATTGATGACTCTCAATCACTGCCATATGAAGTCGTGGGTATTTCAATCTTTCTTAATTTCTTCTGAAACCACATGTCTTCCCATTAGGTTGTGGACACAGAAACACAAACACAGCTGTGAAAGTAGTCAATTTAGAGCTAAACCAAAAGCTATTGCTGTGCAGCTACACACAGCTAGTTAACAACAGCTAGGGTCATATTAATGAAAGCACCCAAATTATGCCCCAAGACTGGTTTGCATGAAGATGAATGAATTTGACTGCACAGGCTGTTATTTATATAATTTTCCATAAGGAGAACAGGCTTCAAGTCTCGACAGTGTCCCTCTGTTGTCGCCCTACCAATAGTAAAGGAGCCACATTTTCTGCAGAGCCCCGTGGATGGAAAGAACTGGGAAATTGGGGTTTGTTGATCGACCACTGCGGTGGCGAATTTTATACTCGGAGCTCCCAGAATAGAAAGAGATAATAATCATAGGCGTCTGGGCAACTACAAATGTGCATTGTTCGTCACTGGCGCAGACTGCACACCTTCACAGAGTTGTCCTCAAAACCCCCGGTAGTGGACCGTAGAGGTTAGTAAACACCGTGGTGAGACGCCCACTAGATCTGGAGTCCTGTCAAACCAGGCAGTGAGGACTATTTTGAGTTAAAAACGTCCGGTGTATTTGGCACGGCCACATACACCATGACTGGTTTCAGTGTATATGTTAGCTGGGAGATGAAAACAGTGACCGAAGAACTGTGTTCTGTTCAAATTATAATATAGAGCAGGGAAATGAGTACTTCCTGTGTGAAAAAAGGTCTAAACTTCACTTACTGCAACTCCACTCTGTCCATCATTGCCAGCTTCTCCCTTTTCACCCTGAAATAGAAACAGAGGGACAGACAAGATACGTGACTTATTGATCAAATCACTTGGAAGGATGTGTGTTGTGTGTCAGATGGAAACAGCTTATGTTGTTTTTCTCTCACTGCAACTCACGGATGCATCTGCATGTACATTTTCTTGCTGTCACAGACCTGAAGATTGTGGTACTTGTGTGCGCGTAAAACACACACACGCACTTATAAAGGCACACACTCACAAACACACATGTGCGCACACACACACACACACACACACACTGTACATGTATAACCATAGTGGTAAGCCACAAACATAAATGCAGAACTTTCTACCAACATGTAAGCATTTCTTTCTACCAACATGAGAGGGAGGGGGGTTTAGCTCCTGAAACAGGAGGGTGCCACATGCCTGCACGCCTTTGAAGTGTTGAGCCTGTCAAAGCCTACTGAGACACACATGCACGCAGCACCCTGTCATTTGCCAAATAAGAAGCCTGTATGATCTTATAAAAGTGGTGGTAAAACTGTAATAGCTGTAAATATTGAGGAAGACAAGCGCTGATTATGGCTCCTTGACAAGCAATCTGGAGCCAGATCAGAGTTGAGAATATGGAAAATTAAGTTTGTGCTCCACAATGTCACCAATGTAGCATTATGTCAAAGTGTAAAAATAATAATTAAAAATTAAATCATAAATCACAATAGAAAATGGTGTCAATATTTGTTAAATAACTTAAACAGACAGATATATACATGTGCATGAACATGCAAGAGCCCTGTATGCTCCCGATCCACCTAAATGGTCTAATTATGCCACTGTATATAGTAATGAAGTAATGTTAATTTGTGGACAGCAACAACAAATACATACAGTAACAAACCACATGCATGCAATAAATGACTATGAAACACATACACAGAACATCATACAATATGAAATCATATGTAAGGGATAATGTATAGTCCGGCGGTGAAAATAAATCCAACAGGCAGCGGAGGGGTCTTGTTTCGTTCTGAAGGGATTTATTTTTTCGATAATGACCGCAGGACTATACATTATCCCGCATATTATACTGTTACTTGCCAAAACGACAGAAGATATTCTTCCAAAATACCTCTTTTTAATGATTGTGTTGCCGTTTCGTGATTTCTTGCTGAATTCAAGTTACAATGACGTCCCGTTACGTTAAATGACCGGACTACTTGCGGAATGATGTGAAAGATGTGAATGAGAAGCACAAAACCTGTTGCCTATAACAGCGCTCATTAATCAAGAAGAAGCCGTATAATAATTTTCGATAATGACCGCCGGAGTATACACTTTCCCTAACATATCAGACCTCCGAACGTTGGGGTGGCCCATTCAAATCAGCAGAACTATGAAACTATGAAACACTGCAGAACATAGGCAGTGTACTAATCTCTCTTTTAAATTGGAAAGTCTTTCAACAATTGCTCTAAATCTTTCAACATTGCACTAAAAGATTTTTGTTTCTTAAAATACAAAATCTTTCCCTTTGAATGATTATGTTACACATTTGGGTAGCTAGAAAATTAGTTGGGAAGCTAGAAATTAAGCACCCTCGATCTTAAAATCAAGAACCTCAAAATTCTCATATTTCATATTTACGTACAAATGTTGCCAAAGCTCTATTGCTGATATTGCAGGTTTGACTCATTGCTATATTCAAACTTGCAATGCCAACTACAATATGATCATGTTTTCCATAAAAAGAGGTTGTCCGTTGTGCTTTTTTGAGTTTTCATTTGTCTCAATAAAGAGTTTGTTTAAGAAAAAAAAAAAAAAAAGAACCTCAAAATTCAGCGAACGTTTAAAAACCTAAGATGCCAGAGGAGTAAAGATAGAAAGACATACGAAACAGAAAGCGCACAATGAGACAGAAATAGCACCGATTTCCCCCACGATTCCTTAACAACATGACTGTCACTCTGAACTCTGAAAGGCCTGTGATTACGAGGTAAGACCGTGTGGCACCCAAGAGTGCCATAATGAAGGTTATCTATAAGATATGCTGTATGAAAAGCCATGTGAATTGCCAAATTACAAGCCATCTTCTACACTTCAAAACTGTCAGTGTACTATTTTGGATGGACCCTAATTTTGGGGCTTCGTGTTATGTGTGTTTTTTAAAGCTAGCGAGTTACCAGTATCTCCTCATAATATATGGGTTTGGGCCAACCACCGAGCAATGGTTGCCACATTCCCACCTATCTAGATAATCAAACCGGGATGGTGGCATGATGGTAGGCACCACAAGGTTCTCCCATCTCTGAGACCCTGTCCTGATGAGGGTGGACCCGTTTGGGCTTGTCTGGCAGGTGTCTGCCCATCGGATCTCTCTCTGATGATGACTGCCACCCTTTGCAAACACATGTTGCAAACAAACACACACACAGATGGAAACAAACAAACATGAACGCATGCATGCATACAGACACACACCTGCAAGCCAAATGCATCTGCACACGAACACTGTCCATAAGTACAGAGTACAGACAACCCCCCCCCCCCTCTCAATCTCAAACATACTCACACAGATTCCCATAGACACGTTAACACATAAACATTAGATCCTGCATGCAACATTCCAAAACCTGGAGGGCCTCACATACTGACAAGAGGTGGGCTTTGAATGATAATACACAAAGTAATTGTACCCTTCCCCTGGTTGTCTACAATTATCTCTACAAACGAAAACACAAGAATACAAATTAAGACCATCTTTATGACATCCCTCCAGGCTGATATTCCATCCACCTCATACAGGGAATTCCAAAATGTGCCTTAGAATTCTAAAAGCCTTAATAAATGATTCTCGGTTCTGCTTTTTGACGATCATTAAGACAGACAGCCTTGTTTGAAAACTTGAAGCATTTCTATGCATGGCATGGTCGTTTCTCTCTCTCTCGCTCTCCCCCTTTTATTTTTTATGGTCCCTGTGTGCGTTTGCCGGTGATTAGAGGGTGCGTAAGCCGAGGCCACTGCACCGGCTGCGCTGTGGTGAAAAACCCACCCCGGCGAGGCGGCTTTCATCCTAGCCACCACATGAAGCCCATCGTCGGTTAGCTAATCATCCAGTGCATCGGACGGGTGGGTGGGAAGGGGAGGAGGGGGGCTGCTGGGAGTTGCAAACCTCAGGGCTCGGTTCCAGATTTACACAGGTCTGGTATTTATGCTGTCTTCTAATCCAAAAAGGCAGGGCATCATTGCGACTGGCAGGGTGGAACGCCAATAAATGTGTCAGTGAGTTCAATTAATTAGTTATTCATAATATTTACGCGAAGAGTGAATTGCTACTGTAAAAGTTATTTCAGCAGGAGATGCTCTGCAGCACACACCTCTCTCATAAAAGATCCCAAAAATACATTTTTCTTCATCCGAGTCAGTTCATTTGCTTGACTCCTCCTGGGCCCCTCAGAACGCAGTCGAGGGGCACAGTTTCCTTCCTCTCATACAGATAAGGCCACTTTGCACACTCTCTCATGAAGTCTCTTCAGTTTAACTGTTTTCACAGGAAATTAGGTGCAAAAGGAGGTGAGAGATACAAAGCAGATCCTATCGCCCTATGTGACTTTCAAGAAATCCGTTAAGCCCCATGGGGTTGTAAGATGGTGTTAGAAACTACAACATAAATAATGCATCCTTCCTTCTTAGTGTGATATCCTGGCAGTGGGGTGGCAAGACACCAGGCCTCTTCCTGCAAATCCATGCAAATTCCTGCAAAGTTTTTTTAAACAGCTGTCTTAAAAGTAAAGTAGCCCTTGGTCAGTTATCGCTGACACCATTTTCTAGTGTTATTTTCACAAGAGCTAACAGCGTATTCTGATTAGCAATAGGACTCTATTCTTAAGAAGAGCTAACAGCGTATTCTGATTAGCAATAGGATTCTTTGCTAAGGAACCCCAGAGACTCACTGCCAATGAAAGTGATGCTAATTCTACTGCTGTGTTTCCTGCATGAGCATAGAGCCAGTATGCAATGTGCTCAATGCACAGGACCACTGATGAAATTAAATTTCAATTCATTTTTATTTTTGTATTTATTCAGCCTGTTTTTGGATTGTCTGCCTGTATCTGTCTGCTTTCCTGGTTACAGACTCTGCCTGTGTTTTTGGATTTAGATTTTTGCCTGTTGCCCTGGACCTTAATGTTTTCCATTAAATTACTTTCTTTGAAAGACTTCTCCCTGCCTGGGTTCTGACAGACATGCAGGTACAGGGACAGATGCTGCTGTGGTTTGAAGATAGACCAAAGCCAAGAACGCTCTTGCTCTCAACCCTTCTCTCTCTCTCTCTCTCTCTCTCTCTCTTTCTCGCTCAACCTCTCTCTTTCAACCTCTCTCTCTCCCTCTCGCTCAACCTGTCTCTCTCCCTCAACCCCTCCCTCTCTCTCTCTCAACACCTGTCTCTCTCTCTCAACCCCTCCCCCCCCTCTCTATCTCAACCTCCACCATGATGGGGAACTTGAGTTGTACCCCTCCAATAGAACAAAATCTGTCTGACCTTCACTCAATCTTTCCGATGGCAAAATATGATTCAGTCTCAAATATTTCTTAAACTGTAATTTACCCCAGTTCCTCCTGACCTCAGCCTACGGGCTATGTGGCTCTAGCTGCAGACACAGGAGAACTTGTAATCAACTTCACAGTTCACCGTACAAAGTAGTTTCTCGGGTGAAACTGAAGATTTTCTGCTCGCTCTCTTTGATACATTTGGTCTTAGTGCAGTGCTAGTTGTGAGAGTGTGAGGCTGCTAGCTAAAAGACTCAGAACAAACATATTCTCACCATGGAAGAAAAAAATAATACATGGCAAACAAAGTTTACCCTGGGTAACAGGCATCACAGAAACAAGGGTAGGAAAACTCACACTCCCTGTCAAAAACGATCACTACACATGCACACACACAGACACACAGACACACACACACACACACACACACACACACACAGTCATACAGAGAAATGTGCTCTTCCTCTCTCTGAGGCTCAGTCTTGACGGTCTTTATTTAGACACACGGGGGAAACAACATGCAGTACGTCTGCCTCCTGTTGGTCAAGCGCTAAAAAAGATGAATCAGATGCACAGCTAACCACAAATATGCTTCCTTAGGGCAAAAAATATCCCGGCGCATATATATCCCTCTGGGAGAATACTTTGAAGGGAGCTTCCTAAAATTACACTCCGTTTAACTATCGGCTTAGATGATGAGTGGTGTAGGATATCACGTTTACCTCAGGGGAGAAACTGACGTTAAATGGCTTTCGATTCTGCTTTGTGAAATGCAAAGTACTTTCGTATGTAAATGAAAGGAAATCATTCTAACTGACGAGAAAACCGGACTTCCTAGGGCTTATGGAGGTGCTATATCAGCTTGAAAAGTGCTTATTAACAGCCCACATTACTGTTATAAACTCTTATATCATGCCATAACTGCAATACATTGCAAGTATGTAGTTTCTTTGGTTGGCCAAGTCATTATTATATACATGGTAGTCACTGTACAGCCTTGGTATACATGAAAATTAACCAATCCTAATCTTACCTTTAGTCCAGCTGGGCCCTGTAGACCATCGGCCCCTGGTAGCCCAGGTTCCCCCTGAGAAGAGTTAACAGAAATATAGACCTTGAGTCACAAACAATCTCACACTCTTGAATAAACTTCCTCAGAGAACACATACTGGATCTTTACTGAGTAGAACTAGAACATTATAACATTATCCTCAAATGGTCCACCGAACCGTAGTTCTTTGCATGGTTCCAAATGCTCTAATAGTTCTACATAGTGCCATGGACAGATGTAGACAGGTTGGTTCTGCCCTCTCATCTGGGACTTCTTTGTCCCTTGTTTCTCGTCAAATCCACATATACGTTCTTCAACATACAGAAGGCCCTGTATGGTTAAAAATGTTTCTAATAGTTCTACGGCAAATCAATCAGTTCTATCCCTAGGCTTGTCTTTACTTTGTCTCGTTCACGGGATAACAGAGTGACTTCCTTGTTATTTGCCTGATCACGTACACATGTTGGTGACCTCAAATGGTTCAACAAACAGTAGGCCCTGCATGCTTCAAAATATTTCTAATAGTTCTCCTGGCACCAAATGACAGGCCAGTACTTCCCAGCACAGCTAAGGGGTGACTTCTGTGTACCGTGTGCCGTTAATCTCTAGGACTCCCACCCCTTCAGCCGGTTCAGTTCAAGACATAGGAAATGGTCCATGAAACAGCCACTCACAGGGGAAGGGAGCAGCCCTCAATGAGCCTTAAACAGACTGATTGTTGTTATTAGGGGTGTGAGGATAACCACACATACACACACAGACACAGACACAGACACAGACAGACACAGACACACACACACACTTACCGCTGGTCCAGGCTTTCCTGGTGGACCCTGTGCCCCTGTCTCCCCTAGATTCCCCTAAGGGGTGAATAAATGTGAGAGACAGTTAAATCAAACATGTCATTCTTGATTTTGCCTTAGGTTTGCCTTAAGCCAACAAGTGCACTGTTATCACCCTTCAGCCAAACACGCTCAGTAGCACCCACAGAGAATCAGGGCTATGCCTAAAGTACAGCTAAAGAATTTTCAGCTGTATATCACGTAAAATCTTCACACTTTCCATTACCTTCACTCCTGTCAGGCCAATCTCATTCAAATCTAGGTGTGAATATCCTGGCCCCTAAAAAGAAAATCTGTATATGTTATGGTATCAAAAACACCAGATACAGACAACAGATGGGCATACATTATGGATGAATAGCCCTCGCATATATGGACATAATGTAACATTAAGCTAATAAATAGTCTAACACTGAGTTAATACAATAGTGTAACAGTAAGTTCATTAAGTGTCACATTGTGTCTTACTGTGGGTCCTGGTAGCCCCGGAGGCCCTGGGGTTCCTGTGTCACCCTAGCAATACAAACAACACATACATCAGTGAGCTTAATGCGCAATCTTTACACATAGAAACATAAAAGCTTTTTCGGTGTTTGATGCGATTCAATGTGACACACCTCAATTTAGTGAGTCAATGTAATATTTCTCGCATATTTCCAAAACTAATTAGCTGGTGAGGGGTAATAGTACAAGGCAATCGTACAAGATTATAATGTCATCAATCACAGAAAGAAGCTGTCAAGACAATACAGCAGTTGATTATAAGTGTTTGTTGTATTCCTGAGGTCTTACCTTAGGCCCACCGATCCCTCTCTCCCCCTTCATCCCTTGCTGGCTGGGTTCACCCTACACAAGTGCAAAGATGGACAGTGCTCATGATGTATCTTTTAAAATTCACACAGTTGGGACCCCTGGCCTGGGCTAGGACGACTGAAAACCCTAAACACCCCATGACCCCATGACACCTGAGCGTGTACCCTAAGCTGAGCTTCAGAAGACGGTGAAGGGTTCTCACCTTCTCTCCCTGCTTCCCTGGCTCACCAAGATATCCACGCTCACCTTGCTTCCCCTTCAGATAGACAAAACAAAGCAAACTTTTTAAACCGTTAGAGACGCCACAGAGTAATTTCCCACTCTCACATCACCCACAATACATAATGTAGTGTTCACACTCATACATCACCCACAATACATAATGTAGTATTTCACACTAATATGGCACCTGAAAGACATCAGAGTATTGAGGTCATGAAGTATTTTCTTCATGAAGTACTTTCACTCACTGATAATATGCAAGGCAGTGTTTGTGCTGAATGTGATGGCTCATAAAGGGTAAAGTCGTGGTGTAATTCAGAGATATCAGTGTGTGGTACTCACAGGCTTACCGTCAGGCCCAGGGGGACCCTCACGACCCTTCTCACCCCGAAAGCCCTACAAGGTTTAAATGTGTCAGTGTTATAGACGGTTTCATTCATTTATTAATAAATGTCCACATTGTCTTTCATTTCCATTCATCAACCCGTACAGCAGTCTATTTAGCCATCTATCATTCATCCATCTTTCGTTTCATTTATCTATTGATGACAAAAAAAAAGAACGAACAGCACGAAGAATCACCAACAGGGGGAAAACAGGGTGTATTCTAGAGCGCATTAATCACCATAGGTCCAGGAAGACCAGAAGGCCCAGGCTTTCCAGAGGGGCAGTCACAGTTTGCCACCGCGGTGGAGCGATCAAAGGGACACTGTCGAGAATAGGCACACTTCACACAACAGTGCAGGCAATACATAGGTATAATGTAAAGGAGCATAGCCACACCCCTCGTTTAGCTATGTTAGCATCCATCTAGCATTGTATAGCTCAATATTTAATGAACAAAAGGCAGGGAATCAAAGGGACTTACCCGATCATCCTCCTGTCAAGGATGAAAACAAGTAAAACAGACATATGAATACATCATATTTATAATTCATACTGATACAATAAAATATTATGAATTATTAATCATTTATTAGGACAACTGGTCTCAGCTCTCAGTTATGTAAAAAAAATCCCTTACCACTGTGTAGATTTCACAGGCAGTCTCTCTGTCGCTTTGCCCAGGATCACAGTATAGTCGCATTTTCTGAATAATAATCTGGACAAACACAACCGGAACAACTTAAAATGTGCTGCTGCATTTTCTTCACAGTTTATTAGAGTAGAATTACTAGCACTAGGAGACCTGAAAACCCTCTCTGTTGTCTTTTTCGCAGCAGCTCCCCTAAATATTATTCCAGCTGACACAGTATAAATAGAAGCGCGTGACCACGCTTTGCCAGATACTGTGGTCGCAATGGTGAGCTTAAAACGTCCCCCTGCCAATTCCTCAAACATGCGCTGCCAAAAGATGACGCTAGCGGCTCCACTCTCACCGGGACGGTGGTCTCCAGGCTGACTTTCTTGGCCACCTGCATGCGGCCATTGATGTAGATGGGCACCACCGGGTCCAGGAGCTGCTCCTCGATCTGCACACCATCCAGGAAGCAAGTGACGCGCCTAGGCTTCACCAGAAGCTTCAGCTGATGCCAGTCCGTGTTGAAGAGCCTCTGCGGAGGGAAGCGTGGGTCATTTGGTTTGTTATTGCTGCTTTGTTTTGGCAAGGACTGCAAAGTATGCAAGGATTTTTATTTTCTTTCCACGGCACGTCTCAACTATTTCAACTGACAATTATTTATCCGTCCTTTAAATAAAATGTAATTGCTTGCCATTAATAAGCACTGTGGTCGTCTAACTGAGCAGCACATTTTTCCATTCTGAAAATGAAACCTGGCTGGTACTGATTCTCTGTCACAGATCATGGACACACCACTGAAGGCTTTAGAAACAATTCTGTTCATACACTTGTTATAGGCCTGGTATTTGTTGCTTTGTGTTATTGTTTGTTTACTTTTGTTCCAGATACCTTGGGTCTCACTTGTAATCACCTGTGATTACCTGCAGGTGCCAGATGCCTTAAAGAACTGGCCACACCCCTCTCACTCCCCCTCTCACACACTCTGCAGCAGCTTACCTGGCAGCAGGACATGCATCTTACACTCCACCTACACTTTTTCGCCTTTATATTAATATAGTTCTAAATTAAGTTTGGGGTTGTGTGTTTTCATTATGTTGCTTTCCTTGCCAGGGTTGTCACACACTTTAGATAAACATCTTACCTACTTCTTCCACTTTAACTGTGATGGTGTATCTCAAAGGCAATTTGACTTCACATACCTCAATCCCAATCTATCTTTATTAGACATGTAATTTCATGTAATTTATGTCATCTCACATACCCCAAATATACCATCAAATTATTTTATTTTACACACTGTAATCTTGAATGTGCTATTATCATGAGTGCAATTTCATCTCACACACCTTAATCCCAATATAACTTCATCACCAATGTATTTTTATCTCGTGTAGCCGACCAAGTCCAGAGGTACCATACCATACCATAATTTGATCTCGCCCACCTTAATGCTTCCGTGGTTGAATATGACCGACTGCTCCTTCTGGAGAACGCTGGTGCTGGTAAAGGTGACTGACTTCTCAACTCCGTTCAGGGTCACGGCCACCTGCCTCAGGCCCTCTTGTGACAAGATCCTCCACAGGTCAAACTTCATCTGATGAGCAGGGCTCTTCACACGCACCGTGGCCACAAACACGTAAGAGGGAGGCAGGCCTTCTGGGAAGAGAACCCTAGAGTGGACGAATAGCATATTACTTCACTGTACAAGTGGTATATATTACCTTTCACACCTCCTTGATATTATTACATTTAGTCATTTAGCAGACGCTTTTATCCAAAGCGACTTACATATGTGCGACTTACAATGTATACACATTTTACATTTACACTGATGGCACACTGCACATCAGGAGCAATTAGGGGTTCAGTGTCTTGCTCAAGGACGCTTCGACAGGGAATCGAACTAGCAACCTTCTGATTACTAAACGACTTCTCTACCTCCTGTACCACTGTCGCCCCATTATATGATACAATATGATTTATAATTTGATTTACTTTATGATGGCAACTTTCAGTTAGTGTATGCATTTTCTTAGTACTTGAACCTATGAACTTGATATTGTTACTAGTTGGCTCCAACAACTGGGCAAAAGACCACGCACACCTGATATACAGTTATTTAGTGAAGTTACAACTCCACTTTGAAGGACAATGTTGAAGAAAAAAACATCACCTGGTGTTCAGGGTGATGTCCAGTCGAGCGCTCAGCTGGTAAGCTGCCTCTGTGACGAGCGAACCCTGGACCTTCTTGGCAGTCATGTCTATCTGCATTCCACTGAGCAGGTCAAAGCCTTTCTCTTGGTTATCAGATATTCTCAGTGGACAAACAGATTCTGCAGGAGAAGATTTCAATGTTATTGTATATGTATTGGGTTTCTATTGACCATACAGCACATGGATTCTCAGAGCTTAATAGTGGTTCACGGGACAGTGATTCAGTTCCCCAGACCAGAAAAATACAGAAAAAAGGATAGTTAGTGCACTATGTTTAATAACTGAAATAATGAACGCAGAATGTCCTTCCTCTTCTCCATAGGTTTCTGTATTAGTCAACTTTGATGTTATAATAGTCTTTTTCAATAACTAGAACACATGTTAAGCATTCAACAAACTGTCAATGCAGAACTTTGGCTGGCTAACCACAATCTGACCATAACCCTAACTTTTGTGTTCCTCATGATCAACAATATGTCGACAGAGGCGACTATCAAAAAGACAATAGACTTTTTTCTTAGGGCCCAGGTGGAGTCTTGCCACACGCCAGAGTTGGTGGATAAAGAGAACGCAAGAGGGGTGGAAACACATCACAGTGTCAGTAAATATATGTTGGCGCAGCTGAACAGAAAGTTTACGAGGCCTCAAGCACCAAATTTAGACCAAAGGCTATCTTTTAAGTTTAATTATACTACCATGACTTTACCCACCTTCACACAGTTTCTGCTCCATCACATCTTTTATATTCCCGATAGAGGAGTAGTCCTCTGTATATAGAACATAGGTGGAGGGAGGCTTGTTGGCCAATGAGACCAATTCGGAGCTGGTGATTTCGTTCCCAACGCCCACGGCAAACAACACGATATTTTGAGCTTTTGCCTCAACTGCACTGTCCACCACGTCATCCTGCGAGCGACCGTCCGTCAGCACGACCGCGATGCGGTTCCTGGCTGGCAGCGTGCGGTTACGCGAGGAAAAGACGTGATCAGTGGCAAACTTTATGGCGCGGCCCGTTTGAGTCTTGCCAGTCAGGTAGCTGATGGAAGATATCGCTCTGAGAAGGTCCTCGCTGGTCTGATGCTGTCCGAGAGAAATCTCCAGACGCGGCGTGTCACTGTACTGCACCACGGCTACCTGCGTGTGGAGGGAGCTCACGTCGAAACCGCTGGTGATGTCCATGATCCATTGCTTGGCCTTCTCGAAATCGGGCACTCCCACACTCGAAGAGCCATCAATGATGTACACCAGGTCATTTGCGGCTGTGCTGCAACCTGTGAGACAGGTCGTAACAGGTGTTCAGCAAGGTGGCTTCAAGAACAACTTCAATGAGAAGGATATACCAGATAGTTACTGAGCTTGGACATTTTGTCAACCTTACATCATGTAATATTACACTATGTCAGGTGTGTCTTTAATATAAACTATAGCTAACAATTAATAGGCTCTAGCCAAACTTAATAAAAATAATTCATAACATAAACATTATAGGCATAAATTATTACACATGAAGAATGAGAGACTGTGGCCAGACCTGCTTGTCTGTCCCCCACTTCTGTTCCCTTCATATAAGGCAGGAATAGGCAGAGCAGTAATGATTCCAATGTCCATGTCCTCATTGTATGTCAGCAAGTGATGAAACTGTGTATAAACTAGGAAATACAGTACATATGGTATCCTAAACATCATATAACATATTTCACACCATCACACAACTGCAGTATCATAAAAAGGTAAATGGCAAAACTGGTAAAAAAAAAAAAAGGTTAAGTCAGCAATAAAACTTCGAGATGGAGTGGTACGTGTCAGAGGATCCATCAACATTGTCATCCCCGTCGTATGTAGTTAAGATTGAAGATGCAGGTAGAACATATCAACCAGAGTTGCAGTATTACTGGCCTACACAATCAACCATTTGCGTGAAACAAATGTAAGTTACTCTGCAACTCATACAGCAACTGACCTTTCTGACTTACCTTTCTTTAAATGAAAATAAGGTTCCACTCCACAGTGCAGAAAAGCCTACCACAGAGTCACTTGCAGCTTGCTGTTTGAAAAATTCTCATCCTTCGGCCCTTGGTATCACAGCCTGAATCCCAGCTACTGTGCTCAAAAAACATTAATGGGACAGGACGCTGGCAGATCCGTTTTTATACTCCACCCAGGCTGTGACGTGCCTCCTTAGAACCTGGATGACAGGGTACGCAAGCGACAAGCCTCAGTGCAAGAGAGGGAGGGGAGTAGGTTCAGCCCTCCGCAAACCAGCTTTAAAGCAAATCAAACCCTGCGGTTGCTTCCCCAAGGCTCCAGGCTTGCCAATGCACAGGGGCGGACTCCCCAGACTGACAGACGGAAAGATGAATGGATAAAAAAAAAAAAACCTTTGGCTCTTAGGATAACTCAATTTGCTTTACTTCTAAATGTTCTTGTTAAGGGGTACAAGTACTGGACTGAGTTAGTTCTGTGTTGTGACCTCCAGTGTTGGTGGAGGGCATTGGTGCCATCTCTGTGGAGTGCCTGTGTGGACATTTCAGGTCAACAAAGCTGACCGATAAACGTGGGTCTGTCTCTGTAAAAATGACAGGTCCAGAAGGCAGTTGCTTGGTCTTTCTTTCTGTAGCCTACATGTGGCTGTGTGGCTTGACGTGAGGCATCTGTTAATGAAAAGTGATGGCAACAAGGAAAAGCGCACACTACAGCCTCACCAGATATGCCAGCTTCCATTTTCACTCCCTGCTCTGCTTTACACTCCACTGTGTGCGTGTGAAGTTTTCACTAATGGTTCCTGTTACGCATATACTTTCACCACAGATGTGTGCTCCGATCCACAGTTTAAACAAACCCTGTGTTAACCAAGCTATTTTAGATCAAAGATGCCACAACGACCACCCCTCCCCATTCCCACCCAAGGTACCAGTGTTCAGGGGCTGGCTTACAGAGAGAGAGAGAGAGAGAGCGAGAGAGAGAGAAAGGGAGAGAGGAACAACCAACCTCTAAACATCTGAGCGCAAACACAGAGCCACACTGTCAGGTATTGTTTAATACGTTTCAGACCCTCTGCTCGCTCAACAAACTCTACAGATGCACAGTGGTTTAGGGTGTTTAAGTAAATGAGTGATGGGGTTCCATACAAATCCTCTCTTCTTCCTGTACTTCCAAGCAAAAAGCAGCTGAAATAATACATTTATTAAATTGTTCACGTAAGCAATAACATATGCCGACTATAGGAAGGGGAATGAAACATACAATTTCTTGTTTACACTACAGTTGAGATCCAGTGGAGTGTTCACGGATGCTGAATTTGTATTTGTCCCTAAGTAGTCTCTAGAACTTGAAAGTATGGATTTTTATATTACCGGAATTTCTTACTTTTAAATGGAAAAGGTTTTGAAATGTCTTGTTACCTCAAGAAAGATGTTCAGATACACATCTTTACACATAATTCAAGCATAAAGCTGTAGTATCTTTGTAGTGAAGTACTTTTCCTCACTTAGCAGGTAAAATGACGTATGGAGTTTTACAACCCCCTTTCAAGTTGCATTGTATTTACTATGAATTATCTTTTGGTACCTGCCACGATACAATTGGTAGCGTTGATTTACCTCATAGAGTAGGCTACTGTGATACATTACTGCTCTCTAGTGGCAATAGCCGGTAATAATACAAATGGACTCCTTTAGACAGACCACTAGATGGCATTACGGTCATGACCAAAATCAGGGCTATGATCACTTTACATTTTATGAAAAATATGCAATTTGTTGACCCCCCATTCAACATTCCACGATGTAGTTTGGAATCATGATTATTACCACAGCGCTTATGAATGTATTCACTTAAGATATCTATATTTAGGCATATTTGGGCATTTGGACATTAGTATGCCATAGTCTGAGATTTCCTAACGGTATAACTGCTCGATCTTCAGGAGCAGATGTCAATCACATAGCATATGTTAAAAAGCCAACAGGTGAAATCTGAAAGTAAGCCTATGAGTGCCACTGTTAAGAACGTGTGACATTGTACCAGCCGGGCAGGTATTGTGACAAACAATAACCGTACAATAATTTCGAATCATAGAACGCTAGCCATAGAACTATGTAAAATTTAACATGGGGATGTGTTCATTTTCCATTATTTCGTTACAAAAAAAAATCCTCTGAACATTGTGGGTTTGTGGGAGATGCTTAGGACCCTGCAGTTTCGAAAGGGGGAGGGGAGGAGTTAAAAATGATCGACATAATTTTCTGGAGGCACGGCAAACTGGAGAGCGAGTAAACTGTCTCGCTGACCACCACCAAATGACAGCGGTTTCCTCAGATTTGCTAGCAAAACTTACATTCCAATGCTTGGAGGGGGATTGGGGGGAAACAGTTATGCATTTTCGTCTTTGATCTTTGCTTTACAGCTCATCATTCAGAGTTGATAATGCTCAAGATGAAGCTGCCCATGAGAGCGGCGGAGGAGGGAGACAACTCCGTGGAAGAGGATCAGGAAAACAACGACAGCAATTTTCACGCTCACCATTTAATTTCGAATTCGGTTCCGTATAACGGAACGGAGGACTCTGGAGGGAGACCGGCTAGCCCGCTTCCACAGTTGAACAAGGAGGCGGTGTTTGAGTGGTTTGGATTGCACCTCAGCCCGGCGAAACGGATAGAGTTCATGTGTGGGCTGCTGCATATGTGCCAACCGTTTGAACTCCGGTTTTTGGGTTCATGTCTCGAGGACCTCGCACGTAAAGATTTCTATATCCTCCGAGACTATGAGATCAAGGCGAACAGCCAGACCGATTTGGGCCTCCTCGTGGATGTTAGCGATCCAGTGGTCCATTCCAAACTGCTCGTTTGTCTATCTCTTCTGGGATCTGAAAACAGGGAATGCGCAGGAATATTGTTTAGAACACTGAGCCATGTTTATTCCTCTCTTGACTTGAAAAACGGTGGGGTTTCCCCATCCAAGCACGATCAAGCCCGCAACCCAACTAACGGAGGAACCGAGTCAGGAAAAACAGAACCTCCACATCGGCCAACGTTGGAGATGGAGTCTGGCATTAACCTTAACGTTAGTTCTCTAGAGCAGTTGGCTCTGCTCTTCACTATGGCATCTCTCCACCCGGCTTTCCCTTTCCACCAGCGAGAAACCATCAGGCTACAGCTGGACAACGTGGAGACTGCGATCGAGGAATACAGGAGAAAAAGTGACAGCAATGAAACTCCTACGGTAACGTTATAGAAGGAAACTTCAAGGAAACGCCTTTAGCTTTGTTTATCTAAGACATTAATCCGTGTGTTGTTGCATGCAACTAACTAGCTTGGCAATATTACATTATGCTAGCTAGCGAGGTAGGTAGATTAAATCGTGCGATGGTATCAGACTCGATGGAGGTAAGACACGCTGGCCAACTACGTCGAAGATGGGGGAAGAGTGTAGCTAATGTTATCGTTTTAATTAACCGTTGCTAAATTATGCTGGCTGTTTTCAGTGGATAAAAGCTTAGCTGAATTATTTAAGGCCCGGTTTTTGATCCTAAAAGTTGTGTTCTGGCATTGCTTTCCTTCATTAGTCTGTCGGTGGTTAATGTACCACACCTCCAAGCTGGACTAGCCATGTAGAGATTCCCACAATGATTGACAGCCGGCAAAAATTCGTTCACAGCCCTCTTCAGCCAATAGCAGTAGTTTCCATCCCGAAGAGGCAGTGCCTTCTGAAATCGAGGGTATCCCGGTCAGGGGGCGTGGAAAATCCATTTCAGGTCTTTTTGAAAAAAGAAATCTGGACCTAACCATTTGATAATTTATTTTCAATTGTCTGTCCAGTGGAATAAGACCATCTGATAGTCATTTTCAGAACTGTATCGGTTGCATCCTTTTATCTTTTCTTTTTTTCTTCTTAATTACTGAGTGGCCTGTACACGATTTCACAACACACGCCCACTCATTATTATTCCCAAAGGAGGGAAACCTATTATAATCCACTCCAACACCAGAATTTTAATCGAAGATTGAATGAAGCAGTCTGGCCACAGAACACACATCTTGCAAAGACATGCCACAGGCAATATGTGATGTTTTGCTGTATGTACAGAACTATATCTAGCACCTGTTAAATAGACAGTTTACCATCCAGTCTCCTCCTCGCCCACCTGTGCAGCACTAGCATAACGTCTTATTCTGTTGCTGCCCCCCTCCCCACCACTAGTTGAGGTAAATCCACCATAAGACCGTCTATGTGTCGGGCCGCTTATCAGAGCTCCACAGGCTGGCTGGCTGTGGCATGCGTGTCTTCAGCTATTCTCTCCACAGCTCTTTGTTTGGGAACAACCAACAGCAGGCCTGAATAGATGCATTGTAGGAGTCTGGTAATTGTGTCTGTATGCCAGCGATCTCTCTCCGTCTCTTTCCCTTTCCTTCCCTCACTCTCTGTATTTTCTCTCTCTCTGTCCCTCCACCTACCCCCTACCCCCTTTTTTTTTTGTTCTTACTGTCTTGTTCTACCCATCTCATCCACTCTGTCTCTCCTCATCCCTCTCTCTGTCTTCATCTCTCGCTCTCGCTCTCTCTTTTGAGTGGAATATTGAGGGATGGCCAATGGGCTGATGAGGCACCTTGTGTGTCATTAGAATGCCGAAAGGCTGCTTGAACGAGTCGTTTGGTCATTCTCAGCACCGTGTGAATGCCTGCCCCGGCCTCCTGCCCACGACCCGTACAGTGTCTCCGCAGCGAAGGCAGGGGAGTTCACTCTCCTCCCTCTCTCTGCTGCTGTGGGTCGCGTGGGGATTTGATTAAATAATGCTGCAGGATTGTTGCACAGCTCTGCTAGAGGCAGCTGCCACACCATTTGATCACTTGAGGAATATGGACCTGTTGGGCAGCACGCTGTAGTACATTAGTTCTCAGTTCTGCTCTTGCGCTACCGTGTCCACATGCTCTGCATACCTTACTGAATTTAACAGTGGCACTCGAGTACTAGAGCACTAGAGTAAGGCAATACTTACACTGACTTTTAATAAGGTTTGCTGGGCAGAGGGCCTCCAGAAGCAGGATTGACAACCATTGATAGATTATGCTCAAACAAAAATGATTCCAAAGTTTATCAGGTTAAATCTGTAGGATCTGTACTCTTATCTGAAAATCGTACTTTGGCCACTCAGTGTTTCCTGTAGGATATTTTTCACCAGCGGGGGTAGTGTTTTGTTGTAACTGGGTGGTGTGTGCGTAGTAGGCCGGCGGTCAGAGTGATCAATGGGTAAGTTAAAGCTATGAAATTAAATGAAAGTGACACTTGACTGCAAAACAAAGAACGTCTTTAGAACGTATTCATTGACGTCTATTTATTCATACACAATTCCTCTTTGACCCACTACTTACAGAGGGCAGGACACTATATATCAACCTCAGTGGCACTATATATTAGCCTCAACTTCATTTTTCTTGTTTTTTTTTGTTTTTTTTTCTTAAAGAAGAAGCTCTGTCGTAGGGACACTTACTTCAATTACTGTATTCGTTGTTTCAGATTAAAAGCCCTCTGCAGTCTCGTGTAATTGTGACTTCGTGGCATATCATAAAATTCTGAAGCAGCAGTGGCAATAGTTTCGCAGCAGTGGGCCCCTGAAAATGTAGATAATGAAAACTCTGCCACTGCTTAACCTCTCCTACCCTGCTGTTTGCCGGCCCTAACAGAGAGAGACCATTCCACACGTGTATGTTCTCTGGACTCATCAGTCACGTTGACCTCTCGCTGGGGTAGCTGTCCGACTGCATCTGACCTGATGCAGCACACAAACCCAAACAGCAGCTGATCGCTGGCATGGATCGGGCTCCAGCCCAGCACCGACCCAACAGACTGGGCTAGATCATTTACTAAGTGGGCTTCTGTCTGGGTAGAGGCTGGAGCCAACAGGCAGTGTAACAGATGACTTGGCTGTCTCGAGTCAAAATACAAATTTGTCTCTCAGTATGTTGGCTATACTGGAATAAACAAGGGTGAAGATCAGCTGCACTCCTAGTCGAAGAAAGGCTAAGGTGCTGAATGAGTAAAATATGAAACCAATATAAAATTAATTGGACAGCACTCGCATAAATATATAGATTTATTTGTTTCAAGGCAGCACTCTTGAAACCGTCTGAGACGAGGACATCCATTAATTTAAAACAAGTGCTGTGTGATTCATTCTATACTTGGCTAGATTCTATACTGAAAGCAACAGCATTTCCAGGCCAAAATCTTGTTTTACCATGATACATGAAGCTCCTTCTAAACAGTAAACAAAAAACCTCTTTTTTTTACTCAAATTTTTTGTATCATTTAGAATTCTGTGTGGTAATTGTATGAATTAATGAATGAATGAATTAATTAATTGTGAGGTTGAGCAGAGGGACTTACAAATGCATCTGTTATAGGCTAACACTTTTTTTTTTTTTTTTGCTTGTTTAACAGGCGAATGAATTCCGCAAGTCCGACTACCTCTGTCCACACACTGGGAGAGGCAGAGCACGGTCATCCCACCCAAGCAGATCTGCTCGTGGTGAAGGTAAATGAGAAAACCCCCATTCCTCCACTTGCAGCTATTTATCCAAATGACAAAGGGCCCAACTGCCATCATTTAGAGAGGCATCAAACAGTTGAAACTGTTCCTTTCAGCGAGCATTATATCGTACCGCAGACATGAATGCAAGGGCAATGTTGTCGAACAGAGAATCATTTCAGTTCTTTACAAATACCGGTGGCATCACATTCAAAGCATAACAATTCAGAACAGACCCACATAGCTGAGTTATAATGCCACTGTCACCTCTGATGGCTATTAGACAACTTTTTAAAGAAAAGTTGATATTAAGAACCTTGTGATTGTGTCATTATGGCTTAAGTCCTTGGGACTTAGACGCAGTCCCTTTCTGACTGAAGGACTTGGAAAATGTTTGTATAAGGACTGGATACTGTACAAACAGATAAAAGGAAACTTATTTGATTTTGGTCTTAATGTTTTTTTTTCTGCCATTTTCAGCTGTGCAGATAGAGAAGATTCTCCTGAAGGAAATCTCTGCAAGTTCATGGGAGTACAGTTTTGAGGTACGTCCACAAGCTTTCTCCTGTTCCAGCATTCATGGCTTCACCTCTCTATTAGCACCAAGGAGTGTTTTTGAGGCATGTTGAGTTAACACTTCTTTGGATAAATATAAGCGTGGAAATGGCCCCTGTTTTTTCAAAGGGATCACATCAAATCAATCACATCAAAGACCCTCTGCAGAAACTGGTATGTCTGCCCCTTGAGGAATGTCAATGATGGCTTAGGCTTTGTATGTGTGTAAATTCAGGCATTACTTATGATAATTAATCTGTATGTGTAAAGAAGTAAAATGTTAAGAATCAAAATAATATTGTATCGTTACCCGATTATCGTGAACGTGTCGTATCCTCTGTGGCAATTCCAAACCCTATTAAGTAGTCAGTATCATGACTGAGTACTGGTTCCTCATTCTTGCCCGGTTTCCCCCCGGCTCCCTGCCCACTGGTAAGGGCACTTTGTGAGCCCCAGCTGTGAGTGGCAGAGGTGACGGGCTAGCTAGCGGTGGAGGCTGTAGAGCAGAGGTCTGACGTGAGGGTATGAAAGTATGGCCTGGTGCCAGACGGCTGACGCAGAGCTGGAGCACCAGAGCACAAAGTGAATGTAAGGAGGTCCTGCTATTGCCCTGTCTGTACCACCACTACACACACACACACACACACACACACACACACACACATACACACACACACATACACACATACACACATAGACACCCCTTGTCTTACTTGTAAACACACACATCCTCAAATGGTATTTCTCAGTGCTGCTTTGCTCAGCTAAGCCCTTTGACCAAGTCCAGCCTGGATTTGCATTGCTATACATCAGGGTCTACTTACTTAAGGATGTGTCTTTATGTTAGGGATAAAGGCTGCCAAGGTGTCCCAACATACAAAAATATTCAACGAAGTGGAGGCAAAGAACTCCACAACGCAAAGCACAACATTAGTTTACACCGGTTATACGCCAGTTGCTATACATGTCTCTAGGTATGTATAACATTAGCCCACAAAGGAAACTTTTGGTTTAGTCTAAAAAGAAACTGACCTGTTTAGCTTCCATACTAGCGCTTCTATCTTGGGTCAAAGATAATGGAGGTTTCTTGGTTAAAATGTATTCCATTTGAAGCCCAAATCCTTGCTAACATAAATGTTAGCTGTTTCTAATTATATCTGGGCTAGCTTGCCAGCTTGCTAGTTCTCCAGATAACAATGTTTATTTAATCATGGATTTCATCAAGTTTATACCACTTGTTACAGTGAGAATATGTTTATTTTGTTAATTCAGCGTCTGCCTGAACACAGTCCCTGTGGTTGAAATGTGGATGGGCAGTTTACCATTTACTATCGTTGTTATAGTTACTATTCAAACTTTCCAGATTAAACATGTCAACTACATCCGCTTCATACATGTCTTGATATATCAAAATACAGAAACACTATGGCAAGTCCTGAATGATGACTAAGCCAATCACAAAAGAGATTGATATCGAAGATACTTTCAGTGTGTCTGGAGGCGGACCCGGTGCGGTTTGGCCCTGCTTAGGAGAGGGTCCAAAATGAGTGTGGCGCTCCTGGCACAGGCACAGCCTGGCCCGGCACGGCCAAAATTGCAGATGGAAAAACCCCAACACACACCCTCGAGACACTCTCACACACACACACACACACACACACACACCCCTCACCCTCAGCCATTCTACTCTCTGTGGCCTGTAACTTGATTTGAAGTCCCAGCGAGTCATTTCATATTAGGAAAGAGGGATGGATAGATAAAGAGACAGCTATGGGACCTTGTTCTTTTATTTCCCGTCTGCTGACCCTCTGGTCTTCAACAAGACACTGAGGAATATGTCCAAGTGAGTTTGTTGACTGTGAAACCCATTGCTTCTGGGAAATAACTAAACTAATATCCCTCTATCCTAACAATGCGCAGACCGGATTCCCCACCTCGCCACCTTGTCTTAGTGGGGATGCCCAAAGGCCTGATGTGTTGCAACTATGAGGAAATATCAACCCCACCCCCCTTCCCTCATCGAGATGACCTAATGACATCTGTGGGGGCTGTGTTTTGTTTTTTATTATTTTATTTTGGCCCCATGATGAAGTGTGGACATAAAGAACAACAAATGTCTCTGAGCAGATATTTGTCTTTGTTTTTGGAAGGACAAAAGTAGCTTCGAGGATTTCAGCAGAAGTGGCCAGGGTCTTGAGAAAGGTCATGTTTACAGTAACGCTGGAAGAGACTCTGCTGTTGACTAAGCTTAAAAACTGCCTCACTTTCTCACATTTCTAAAGCAGATATTTTAAAGGCCAAGTAAAAAAAAAAAAAAGTTGGACAAATCTCTCCCCCACTCCCCTTGATGCTGCGTAGAGTACAATCCTACAATCCTGTGCTGGGGGGAAAAGATCCTGCCAAAAGGGTTTTATTTTTATTTGGATGCTTATTATGACTACCATCATTCATCGTCTAGACTAGTCTGACCGTGAGTTACACAGGGCTGAATAAGTACTTGTGTTTCCTTGTTTCCTCGCCACTGGAAGATGTCATTCCAGTGCTGGTTCTCCAGAAGCCTGGGGCGAGCGCTGGACATATTGAGGGCGTGTGTGAAATGGCTTTGTGGCCGGGGCTCTCTCGTCTCGTCTCGTCTTGTCTGACGGCAACGGTCTCTGTCCTCTCTGCGGGCTCGGGGGCAAGGGATGAGGGCCTCTAGTGGGGCTGAGGGTGACGGAGATCTGCGCTGACAGAAGGGAGTGGTGACTGTGTCCTTGCTGAAGTGACTGCCTGTGACACAGATGTGAACGGATAGTCCCTCCCCACCCACCCCCTCCTCACATATGATGCTCTGGGCTGTCTGTTTCTAGTGCTGGGGAGACGGAAAAAGGGTTTCCCACTATGGAGAGTATTCAGGAAAATGTAATGACCATTTGTTTAAAAGTCTAGATCAAGTGTGTACAGTTCTAATTGGTTCCCGTATGGTAACCATCTCTCATCCTGTATGTTGATTGTATTCAGAATGGTGGGCTAAGAAATGTTTGCGCCATATGCTAATGAAGAATAGTGTGTACATTTTGGAGCAGGTGTGTGTATAGGCCAGTGGATACACCAGGATTATATTCTATAGATGAGGTAACTCAAAGACTGGATGATTTTGTCAAAAAAGGGGAAAAATGCCTTTTGGTAAGGAGAATCTTGTGTGAATAGTGAAGGCCAGGGAAATACAGCCAAAACTGAAACGTCTTAGTACACCATGGATGAGGAAGCTTCTCCACTGGATGAAACTGCCTTTCTAATAATAACCAGTTAGTCAAGGAGTAAATTGAGTGAGCCTGGGGGAATGAGGGAGGGAGCTGACTCAGTCTGTGGCTGTAGGGCGGTGTTCTGTGGTGTGGTGTTGCTCGGCCAGGAGAGGGGGATTTTTTTTCATCTGTCCAATGAACTAGTAGTAGTAGTAGTAGTACTATAGATCTTATCAGGACAAGTTTAAAAAAAATAAAATTAAGCACCTGAAATGTTAAAACATGTCAGATGACAAGCGCAAACAGAAACATTCTTAAGATGACCCACAGTTTTCTGTGTTATTCCACTTAAATCAAAACTGGTGCCACCAAATGGGGTGCTGGTGCTGCCAACCAGGGAACCAGTGCCACCAGGATAACATGTCTGTCTGGATCCCTGCATTACATCCTTCTAGCATTCAATAAGAGCTGCACTCAAATTTATCTTAAGCTCAGTATTGTTCCGTTGTCACACAGACACGAAGAAACGATCCTGTCATCCTGTGGCAGACTCATTTGGCTTTAAGCTTTTAAAAAAACGAGGACAGGCAGGAACCACCTGTCCTTCGTGACCTGATCGAGTCTTTGATCGGTGGGAAGCCTCATAAATAGTGAGATCTGTCCAGTTAGCTAGCTAATGTACTACTAACCATTAGCTTTAAAAGGAGTTTGCTAAAATCCTGTTTGTCTGTTGAAGTGTGGACTAGCACTTGCTCTCAGGGATTGATGCTGATACATGTGATGGCAGACTCAGGGTAGTGTTTGGGGAATAGGGTAAATAGGAGGGAAAAGTAGATCAAATCAGGAAATGAAATTCAGCGTGGTCATGCGTGTTTTATCCCCTTCACAAATGAGTTTAATCCAGGCTGGATTATCATCCTGCCTTCCTGCCTGCCTGCATCTGATGATTGGTGAAGAGGGTGTAGTAAGCTGATGTGACAGTCATTCAGGTGGATGCAAACACACACACACCAACACACATACATACATACATACATACATACTCACACACACATACACAACCCCCGAACAGCTGTTAGCATGGAGGATGAACGGAGGGGTACGGTAGCCTATTCCATCTGTTTCCTGGTAACTGTTGCCAGAGCATCCATCATCATCATCGTCATCATCTTTACTTTAACAGCTTGGCTGGGCCGGTGGGCAGCAATAGCAGCAGCAGCAGCAGCAGCAGCAGCAGCAGCAGCAGCAGCAGCAGCACCATATCTGGTTGTGTGTTAATTGGTGCCAAGCACAGTCTGTCGTCACACACACTTGCGTGCTTTAACTTAGCAGTGCTTAGCAACTCTAACCTAAGGGGTGTATAAAGCCTGCCGCCATATCTGCCTGATAGAAATCCCCAGCCGCGTGCCGTGAACCCAGCTTGTTTCTGCACGGCTCATATGGCTTCCGTTTCACAGTTAAAGATGGAGTCAGAGCGGAATGAGGATGGCCTGTTTGCTGCAGTCCGTTCTGCCTTTGTGTGTGTGTGTGTGTGTGTGTGTGTGTGTGTGTCTGCCAATGGTATTTAGGTATGGGGGGGGGGGGGGTGCTCAGTGTTGATAGACATCCATTACACGTTTAACTGTCTGTGGCTAGTTAGGGTAAACACAGCTCTGATTTCGCATAATAACGCAGGGCTCCATGTTGTGAGCTAAGACAGGCCTGCTGATCCTGGGACACATACGCAGTGATGAGTGACAGGGCACTGCGAGGGGAAACTGAATGTATTCGGCTATTAATGTGAAAACCTCGAAGAGTGTGCAACTCTGTGTGTGTGCCACAGGTTCTCACCAGGATTGTGTGTGTGTGTGTGTGTGTGTGTGTGTGTGTGTGTGTGTGTGTGTGTGTGTGTGTGTGTGTGTGTGTGTGTGTGTGTGTGTGTGTGTGTGTGTGTGTGTGTGTGTGTGTGTGTGTGTGTGTGTGTGTGTGTGTGTGTGTGTGAGTGAGAGTGACTGAGAGAGAGACTGTTTGTGAGCGTGTTAAAGAGAGACGGTATGTTGGTGGGTATGAAGGAGATTGTGTGTGTGTGTGTGTGTGTGTGTGTGTGTGTGTAAGAGAGACTGAGAGTGGTTTATGGCTTTTGTGATGTTTCAATGACCTGGTGGCGAGTGAGATGGTGATTAGGGGCCAATTCCTCTACTCCTGTCCCTCAGGATAGGCATGAGCTAATCCTTTAAAAAGAAGGACCCCCCTCTCACTCTCTCTCTCGCTCCCCCTCCTTCCTTGTGTGCGTTCACAAAAGACAGGAAGTGATCATTATCCTTTTACTATCCCTGTGGATATCTTTCTCCTGGTTGGATCTAAGAGCTGTGGCTGTATGAGTTTAAAATGTTACAGGAATGTCCATGCATCCCACTGCAGTCAAACACTGCAAAAATACGTCCCATCCACTCACTCACCCACCATGTCCTTTTCCCATGGTCACTCTACAATTGAGGGCCTCCTGTGTGGTGTGTTGCTGGAGTTGGATCCCGTAAGGCATCAGGTATTCAGGGTGACCTAGGGGGCTGATACCTCCCCCTCCCCCAAGCAGACAAAATCTAGCCAGCCAGCAAACCCATATTAAGCCTTGAAATGTTTATCCGTCGCTGGAACCCGCCCCTGGTGTTGAGAGAAAAAGTTTAGAGCAACAGCTAAACATTTCAACACCCTCTGTCTCGTCTGGGGAGAAGGGGGTAGAGGGACAAAAAAGAGAAATGGGCGTAATTAAGGAAAGGATCCTCTTATCGACACTCACCATGGCTGGCGGCCAGAGGCCTCTTATGAGTGGGGCACTGGAGCACATCGGAGATGCTGGTTGACTGCAAACTCAGCGGTCAGTGCCTGGATGTGCTGTCTGTTTCTGTCTGTCTGTCTGTCTGTCTGACTGTCTGTTTGTGTGTCTGCCTGTCTGTCTGGCTCCTGGCTCCTAGTGTCTTTCTCTCGCTTACTCTACCTTCTGGCATGGAGGCTTCAGAAGATGAAACCACAGCGTCTTTACTTGTGGTTCACCGCAGACTACACACTCTCTCTCTCTCTCCCCCCCTAACATGATTCATGATTACCACATCAGAGAGAAAAATCGCCACAGTCGCACATTACAGGTCACTTTGAGTGTTATGTTCAGGCTAGAAATCATCAGAGGAACTGACAACTGATGCTGGCAGATACAGTATATTATCTTTGAAAATGGAAATTAAACAAGTTACTGGCCAATATTGATTTGCCCAGGTCACAGCTGGAACAAGAGGAAAGATTCAATGTGCCCTGAATGGTTATACCTTGACTAGGAATCATGACTAGGAGAGGCCTGGAGATGACTTATTTTTCAGATGAAGTATGTCTGTCAGTGATGGCAGTCACTGTGTAGATGACCGATAGTTTAGTTGCTCTAAAAGTGTTCCTCAGTCCACCTCCTCTCAGGCCTCTTTGCACTGAAAGTGCTCTCCCTGCTCCCTGCTGTCCTAATGGGCATCAGTGTAATTATGTATGTCCCAACTTTAATTTAGGATGCTACTGATGAGCTCAGCTCATTCAGGTAAGCAGGGTAAGAGGGGAGTCATGCAGAGTGGATGGGGATGGCAGGATTGAGTGCCCCCGCCCTAAAAGAAGCATTGCTTGCAGCAGCTTTAAGTTACCCTGCACTGCCATTAAGTGAACCTAGCTGGCATCTGGTTTTACTGCTTCCACTCAGGCACCACTGTATGCTGCCTTCTGTCCTGGGACAATGTGACACTGTTGATGGCATTGTCGATGAGCTTTAACAACAATAATGACAATAATCCTGATTTAGACCCCTGCTTGGTTTTAATCACATCCCAAGCTGATCGAGCTGGCTGCTGCTGCTTTTACTGGTACATGGTTTTAGTTTTGAAACGGTGATCACAAGGAGCAGGGCTGTTCTCTTGGGCCATCATGGCAGAAGGCGAGTCAAGGAGAGTGAAGGCTCGGCAGTCATTAGATATACATTCTATATGTTGGATATAAAATAAAAATTATGATCTAATACAGTCCCATCATTAGCCAAGCAGTTGTCACAAAGGCTCACTCTCACAGAGGTATGAGGCAAAAATGTTGGGTATCATATTTTTATATTATTTTATAAACATAATATAAATATATATAACTCCTTGTTACAGTTCAGTTCACGCCTCCCTGGTTGCCTCCATGTAACGCTTATCAGTTCAATTTTCTAATCACAGAAAGTTGAGTTCAAATATCCAAAGTTTCATTTTCAGCATTGACAAATGAAAATTTGGGATATTAAATAGGTTATTTATTTTCATTTTTCTACTGTAGTCGGACCCGTACTCCAGGAACTCATGATAAGATGTCATTACAATACTGAATAATTGGAGTCCAACACCAATTTAGTTGGTTTTGTTGTTTTGTTGTCTGTAGGGATCTTTTCCATGTTGTCAGACCTTTTATAATATAATTTACAAGCCTGTCAGTTTACTTTGACATGCTGGCTTGCCTCATAGGATTCCATTGTAAAGCTGTTTTGCGGTTTTAGCGTTGTAACTCAATACTGGACCAAATTTGATCGTTAATTGTCCCTAGTAAAATTTTGGACACAAAAAGATAGGGCCCAAGTTGAAAAATCCTGAAGTGTCCCTTGAAGTTTGGACCGCTGCATCAGAACATATTAGCTGTAGAATCATTACAGGCCACGCCTATACAATTTGATTGACGAGTAACTTGGAAACAGATTGACGGATCAAAATCCCTTTTTGTCAGCACTGTCTGTGATATGTACCGTATACCAAATTTTGTGAAAATCGGATGAAAGGCCTTGGAGGTGGTTGCTTTACTTTCATATTTGATTTTCTTATAATGGTGGGAAAATTGGGCAGGCGGTAATTGGCGGGAATGGGTGCCTGGATCTGAGTGCTTTCAAGGAATCGGAGGGAAAACATTTTTTTTTTTCAAACCCATACCCAGCCCAACCCAACCCAACCCAAGATATAAGCAAAAACGTAAATGTGCTTGTTATAGTGCCCCCTATAATCAAAAATGTGTAATTTGACTTGCTAGAGATGCACTGATTTGGAATCTATGGTCAAGATTTAGTGCATGTGTGGTTTATGCTGCCCTTCACATTTCCTGGGAGAAGAAGAAGAAGAAATAATAACATCATTAGGGATCCAGAACCTTTCTGCTTGGACCCCTAAACATCGAATAGTCAGGAAAAAATATAGCCCTTGAGGCCATTTTCCTCCCCTATCAAGACATTGGGTATTATGTCCTGCTCGTAAGGTTCATGGTGTTGCGATAACATGTCAAAGAACATTGTTTCCGAAAGTGTGTTTGGGCTTTAGGAATTCAAAAATGTTCTGGACAAATATTGTAATGACCTAGTTTGGCCGCAGCCAGGCTGCTGAAACATTCTGGGCATGCACAACGTGTGTGATGTCAGCGGACCAGTGGGTGTGTGTGCTCCATGAGGCTTAAGCCAATCACAGCAAACCAGCCTGAGAAACATGTCTTAGACTTAGGGCATCACCAGAGATCTGAATCATCCGCACTCTTTGAAACCGCATTAGGTCATAGTCTCAGACTGAAAGGTGGAATTTTGCACGCAGAAAATGGAAAGGCTTAAGGAACGTGCTTAAAAAGGTTAGCAGAAGAAACAAGGTGTAGTTCTCCCTGGGGTGACTCACAGGCTAGAAATCCTCTCCTGGAAGATTTCATTAAAATACAAAACTTTCCGGAGGAGGAGGAGGAGGAGGCAGCAGCAGGAGCTGTAAGGTGTTTGGTGAAAGATCAGGTCTGATCTGTGCATCTCCCTCTTCTCTCTTCTCTCCCACGCTTTAGGTACTCTGCTCAGATCAGTCATCCAGCAATGTGACCAAATCCCACCTGGAGCTGGAGAATTTCCTTTTAAAGGTACACACACACACACACACACACAAACACACACACACACACACACACACACACACTCCCCGAAGAAGCACTTGAAGAATGTGTTACTTGCAGCCTGGGGAAAAAAACTGTCTAAGAGGAATTTTATTTTGATGCATTATTGTGAACTAAGGGCAATAAACGAATGAAGAAATCCCTCCAGTGCTCCCTCTATGAGGCATAACTGTGATTTATAATCAGTGAGATGCTTTTGCTGTGTTGCCTATTTGAAGTAAATAACTAGAGGCTTCCCCACCCCCCTTTCTCTTCCTCCCTCCCTCCCTCTCTCTCTTTATCTCTCTCTCTCTCTCTCTTAGCTGCCTAAGAGGCACTGCTCTGAGACCTGTGAGAAGGGCCTTCTGAGGCTTCTGACCCAGAGATGCCAACACGACCCCAGGGACCTGGAGAGGATGCTCAAGTGAGTGAGGACACTGTCTTCCCTGTCTCTATTCATCTCTCTATGGTCTCCTCCTACTGTCTCTCCCTCACCTGACGTAACCTGCACCCTCCCTCTCTCCTCTCCCGCTGCTGCTTTTACCAGGCCGCTTGGCTGTGTTCCCCAGCAGTAGCAGTCGCACCGACACGGTGCGTTAGTGGACGTTGCTGCAGCCATTAGCCACGCTTCCTGCTTATCAGCCGTGTGTTCTGCCATAGGATGGTCATTTAAAAGAGCAGCCCTGCCAAATCCACTGAGCTTGTCTCTAATGGCTGCAAATCTATTTAGGATATGTGGAATGGAAAGTTTCCTTTTAAAGGCCAACTGCGAGCCATGATATTTAGGTCAGGCCCGCTGATGTGAGGACCAGAGGGGATTCTGCTTCCTGTGTCGGCGGTTTGTAAAGTTGCCGCCTCCTCGCCAGGCCCTCCCCAGAAACACAAAGACAAAGCGGCCTCTATGTGACTCCCCACTGTCAGAGAGCTGCTGAATGGGCTGATATTCTGCTAACATCTTAATCCTCTCTCTCTCCCTCCCTCTCTCTCTCTCCCTCTCTCTCTCTCCTCTCTCTCTCTCTCTCTATCTATCTGTCTCTCTCTCTCTCTCTCTCTCTCTCTCAAAGACAATGTTTATCTTTGAGTCAAGTACTCCCAACAAAAGAAGGAGCTGTGCACATGTTTAAAGTTTTTGATAGGGCAAGTTATGCTATTCATCAGGAAGAGCAGTAGAGGAAGGATGAGGATGAGGAGGAGGAGCAGATTGTGAATTGGGTCGATATGTCTTAGTTGAATGGAGAATTAGAGTTTAATATGCTGTTTTCCAAGTCACTGATGATGTTGGACTCTTTACGCAAATGGTGTGTAGACGAAGGTCTGCGCTCAATGAATAGTAACGGTAGTGTGTGGTGCCTGGTGATATGTGTTTATGTACTTGGTGCTCCTTTACTAGGGTGTGGGTGGAGTTGGGGCAGGGCTTTTTAGAAGTCCTTGATTCATGTGATGGTTCAATAAAGGGTTTTGAAATGTCAAACATTTTTTCTCTCTCTCTTTCTCTCCCTCCTTTCCCTCTGTATCTTTCCCTTCTTCCCTCTTTTCTCTATGATGCCTTTTCTCTTTCTGAACTCATTTCCCCTTTTATCTTTCTTTGTATCTCTCCCCCCTCCCTTCCTCTCTCTGTCTCTCCCTCTCTCTGGTATATCCCTCTCTCTCCCTCTCAGAGAGAAGTTTCTCTCCCTGCCGCTGGACTTCCGTCAGATGTGGGCTGTCTGCTCGTTCTTCCTCTCCGACTCGTCTCTTTCGCACTGCAGCCACTGTGAGTGTCGGCCATAATCACCCCCAACACACACACACACACACACACACACACACACACTCCCCCCTTCCCCTCAGTCTACCAGCAGTCCTCATAGATGAAGGCTGTTCAGCAGTGTTTGAAGGAAGATTTCAGAGTTCATCTGAACTGAAGTATGCATACATTACACATGCAGGGCATTTTCTAAAAGCTTATATAGCTTTCAGGAAATATTGTAGTAAACTTTATGAAAAATTTGCATAAAGTGGGAATAGTTACACTGCCTTTCAGCCATATAGTTGTCATATAAAAGAGCACTGGTGGTTTAAAAGGACACCAGGCATTTAAGAAATGTTTTCCTGAGATGTGAGATCACCTTCAGTTCTGTATTTTTGTATTTTCTTAATGATGCCTAGATGAAACCAATCTCTTGCTGAACAGTGATGATGACATACTAAAGGGTTGTATCAACAACAGGGGTGTCTTCATTGGACCCTGTTTGAAGATAATCTTGACCCATTTTCAGTGTGGTGATATCAAGGTTGCACCTGTATGCATAAGCAGACATGTCGTAAGTCAGAACCCAAAAGGCATTTAGTTTCTTTCACCCTGTGCTTAGGTTACAGTCATTATTGAGGTGCTGTATACGGGTCAGCATTGGGCTACTGATTATGGTCTAATGGGATTCTGGGTACTGTGTGCAGCCTGTCTGCATGCCTGTGTGAGTGTGAGTGTGTGTGTGTGTGTGTGTGTGTGTGTGTGTGGGTGGGGAGTGTGTGTGTGTGGAGTGTGTTTCTGGCACATGCCTAATGTCCCACCATCTGCCACCCTCTGCAGGTAGCTCCACGCCAGCAGGCAAGCCATGCCAGTCAACTGGGCACTGCAACGACTGCTCCGAGACCTCCAGTCTGGAGGAAGGTGTGTGTTAGTTTTCAAGCTCCACTGTGTCTATGTCTGTCTGTGTGTGTGTTAGCAATGTCCACAGCTTGGGTAGGTGTGGGAGTGTGGTGTTTGTGTCAGGCAGCTGTAGTGTGGCCTGTCCTTGAGAGGCACTCTGGATCCCAAAGAGCCGCAGCAGAAACCCTAGACCCACTTTATACAATACTATACTTTTTTTATATACTTTTGATATTAGTACATGTTGTTACAACATAGCCAGGATATGGTTATTATTAGGTACAAAAGATCAGGATTACCAACATGAGGAATTAGAAGTACATACCATTATTTATTTCTTATGTAAGTGCAGTGTAATAAGGACCTTTCAATATGAAGAAGGACTGAAACATCACTTGCACTTGAAATGTACTGTGTAACAATAACAATGGCTGCAGGAAATTATCCATAGTAATGAGGAGTTTTGTAGAGGGCATGGTTTATCTTTTCCTGTGAGCCACCGTTACATTTATCTTATTCCCCCCTCCCCTCCTTGGTTTTCTGTCCCTTTCTTCCTGCCTTGGCATTTCCTCCTGGTCTCTCTCAGCTCTCTCAGATCTGGATCTAGAGCCATCTGGCCGAGCCGGCGCTTGGATGAAACGCAGCAGCAAAGGTGCTGGCCGTGGGTAAGGGCACCTTCCATCACTATACAGCTCAGTACAGAACAGTGTTTCACAGGAAAGATGGTAGGAACATGCAGCTGGTGGTTGGTATTTAAATGGCTAAAAATAGCATCTTCATATAAGTGGCTGCATAATTACATAGTTTACTAGATGATACTTTCAGTCCTGTTAAGGGTGTCAGTAGATATCTTGACAGAAGCATGTCTGCTATATAATTAATAGTTATTAGTAATGACAAGAAGGACATATTCCAATACGTTTACATGTAGATAGGTGTATAAATGTATTGATAAATATTCATGTGTGGCATATTTTAAAATCCTGGAACTCTTATGGCCGGATAAGAGTTCCAGGATTTTTAAAAGCCAGTTTCACAGCTATCTCCCTCCTCACCTGTAGGTGGCAGTGCTGCAGGAGCCACCCGAGGGAAAGCAGGAGGAGAGGCCGCTCCGCACACAATGGAGAGGTGGAGTGGGGGTGCCACAGCCCCTCTCGCACGCCGGGCCTTGGAGCCTGTGCGGCCCACTCGGAGCAGGTGAGCCAGGGCAGGGGGCAGCTACTGTCTACCCCTGAGACAGCTACACTCTGGTACAAAACACACGATAACACACATATGCAAATATATGGCACATATATTCATTTCAATTATAACACATTGTGTTTTATATAACTTATCGTAAAGGTAAGTAATCTGTGTGTGTTTTTCCCCCCATTTAATCTGGTTCACTCTTGAGTTTACTGATCTGAAAAGAAAAGAAAATTATTAAATCCTTTTAAATTTATGTAGTCAACATTGTGTATTCTTTGACACACATTCCTCTCTCTCTCTCTCTCTCTCTCTCTCTCTCTCATTCTCTCTTCCTTTGTATGACTTCTTTGGCAAACAAATGAAAGAAATACAAGAAATCTAAATGTCTACGGGTAGACTTGCATAGACATAAACCTACATAAAATACACGTAGCAGCTGAAGGTCCCTCTCCTGAGAGGATAGCCATTTTCTTCATTTTCATAGTCATTTTTGTCAAGGACTTTGGGTGGTTGGTTTTAAATGTGGTTTGGCTGATTCTGCCCTTCATGCGTTGTTGGCTGTTTTTTGTTTGAACTTTCAGTTTAGATCGACAGAATTCGGTATGTAGGGCTCTGTTGGATACCCGTGTAGTGTAGTGAGTGAGTGTAGTGAGTGAACCCCAGACCTCACTTCCATATAGTGCAATAGGCTGCATTAGGCCGTCAAATAGTTTGCACCAGATTGTGATTGGTTTATTTATATTGTAAAAATGAGATGTTATAGCATAGAGTAGAGTGCTCTTCTGGCTTTGTCTTTGAGGGCATTCACTGTTGTGCTGAAACTTCCTGATGCAGTAATGGAATTTGACCCCTGTCTCTAAGGGTGAGTCCAGGAGCTGCACATTGTTCCAAGTGTCAGATAACTCATTAATGTAGGCTAGATGTTGAATAGTGTTGGACTCAGATAACTCATTAGTGTAGGCTAGATGTTGAATAGTATTGGACACAGATAACTCATTAATGTAGGCTAGATGTTGAATAGTATTGGACTCAGGCTGCAGCCCTGTCTCACTCCATGTCTCTGTGTGAAGAGCTCTGTTTGTTTGAATACAGTTTCATAATTGTGTAGGTTTTCTGTTGACTGTTTTCACAAATGCTCAATCCAAGTTTTTCCATTTTGTATGGGTACTTCATGTAGTTCCTTTTTGATTGTTTGTAGTTTTTGAGGGTTTTACAGTATTGCATTCTTAAATCTGTTTTGGGGGTGGTGCTGTTTTTGGTTTGACAGTTGCGTTAGCTTTTTCCTGATATTTTTACATTCTCAAACCATTTCCCATATATTTGTTTTTTTGGCTGTTTCTCTGTTGTTTTTGGTTATGCCAGCCTTTTGTGCTGCCTTGTCAAAAATCAGGTGCAGCAGATAAACTGTCATGTTGATTCAATTTTTGTCATTAAGGAATAATTTATAACTAAAGTTAGTTGTTTGATTAGCTAATTCAGGTTAGTTTAGGGCTTGTGTAAATGTACGTCGGTTTGAGCTTGTACAGCTTTCTGGGCTTCATATGCGTGTTACAGGGTTGGTTAATCATTTCTAGAAATATATTGAATTGGTTATGGACTAAGAAAGGAGTTTGCTGCCTGACAGTGGATGGACTGAAGTAGGAGAGGTCCGTGTCAGTGACTGCACAATCCCCCTACACTATTACCCAGAGCTGAGAGATATGTAAACTCCCTAAAGTGTCCCCACTGATCCTCCCTCTACAGACCTAAGGCTCGACAGACGAGCACTAACTCTTTACCACTGGTAGTGACCACACAGTCTTGGTTGTTTTGTGTTATGGTGGTTGGTGCGAGGTGTAAAGGTGAGTGGCTAAGCACGTGTGTACACTGCCCTGTGAATCAGTCAGTCAGGCTCAGCCCCTGCATTAATGTCTCCAATCAACAGCACCTTTCTATGGGCCTGGGAAAAATGGCTTATTTCTGTCTAGAGACTGTTGAAACAATCTTCATCATAATAGTCTGATTCTGTTGGGGGAATGTTAGCAGCACAGAAATGCCAGTGGTATCTTGCAGTTTCATCCGATTTTTCCATTTTAAACAGCTGAAATGTGTTCAGCCAATTCATTTTTGCACCACACCAAGCTACCACCTGAGTCTCTGCCACGGCGTGTTTTTCATCATTTGATTGAGGGCACTACAATTTCGTAATAGTTTGGCAGGGCAGAGCAGCTTCTGGTTCACTCTGCATTGATGTCATGGATGATGTGAGGAGGGATGTATGTAAGCGGAATGAGAGTAGATATTACAGTGCGGGATTCTGGGAACTCCATGCTAGCCCTCTCCACCACCCTCTGCCATTGCATCCACGGTCCTGCGATGCTAGGAAGGGAGCTCATTTGTCCCAGTATGGGCAATGATACAGTTGGATCTTCTGAGGGTGTTCTGATGAAGGCAAATTGCCTGGTTGGTGTTGCGCTGCGGCGTTTGGCTGTTAAATGTTGTCCTGAAAAGTTTCTCAGGGATCAGGAACCTCCCATTCAAGTCCAGAAGAAGCAGCACCACCTGTGGGGTTGGTGCTGCCATATTCTGTGGAGCAGGGAGTGTTTTCTGTGAGTGTGGGGGAGTGAAGGGAGGATTCAATTGTTGATTGTGTGTCAGTAGTGTGTGTCTTTGTGTGTGTGTGTGTGTGTGTGTGTGTGTGTGTGTGTGTGTGTGTGTGTGTGTGTATTGGCAGTGGTAAAGCCTGCATGCTGTGTTTTGTTTATCTGTATGTGTCTGTGAGTTTAGGTGTTTGTTTATCTGAATGTGGCTGTGAGTTTAGGTGTGTGTTTTTAATCTAAATGTGGCTGTGAGTTTAGGTGTTTGTTTGTAATCTAAATGTGGCTGTGAGTTGAGGTGTTTGTTTGTAATCTAAATGTGGCTGTGAGTTGAGGTGTTTGTTTGTAATCTAAATGTGGCTGTGAGTTTAGGTGTTTGTTTGTAATCTAAATGTGGCTGTGAGTTGAGGTGTTTGTTTGTAATCTAAATGTGGCTGTGAGTTTAGGTGTTTGTTTGTAATATAAATGTGGCTGTGAGTTTAGGTGTGTGTTTGAGGTGCCCTGCAGAGGGAGCTGCACCTCTGTGTATGCCTGTGTGTTTGTAGCTGTGTGTTTCTGTCTTTCTATGTCAATTGTTGAAGTCCTCCAGTTGCTCCTTCATCTGAGTTATTTGTGTTGAGAGGCTTTTGTCCCTTTTAACTTTGCCATCTGGGCTCTGAGGATTTTGTTCTCCTCCTGAATATCCTGGATGGTATGGTCTTTGCTCAGAGATGACAGATTTCCACTCAGATAGGCAATTGCTGTGAAATATCAGATTTTTTTGTGTAAAGAGGACCTTTGGATTATTTCGTAGGACATGCTCTTTGTGTTTTTTCTTGCCTTTAGAGGTTTTAAAGTTACTGGGAAACTCCACTTCTCTGTATTCTGCTGCATTCTGCTGTCTGCCAGGTGCAGGCTGTTGAGGACAGCCAAGCATTCATGGAGGGGTCTCTGGATAAGAGATGCAGACAAGGACAGGCGAAACCTCCCAAAAACTTGTAAACAGGGTCTGTGAAGCATAGACAAGGACACACACCGGCTCCCACTAGTCATCATTGTCTTAGAAATGTTTTTCGGCAATAAGTGAGCAGAATATTCTGATTGGCTCAACTTTGATGAGTGATTCGTTTTCGATTGGAAAAGCATAGTGACAGAAATTGTAGTATTGTGCACTGATTTTTGGCAGAGATGCTCCATGGACCACCACTAAAATTGGCTGGAAGTCTGCAAGATTGAAAAAACCTCAGTTCATCGCATTCGGTCGTCTGCCTCTCATTGGAGTAGCAACTTTTTAAGATTTGAAGAAGTTAGTTCGCTACAACATTAGCTTACAGTCCGATTTTTATTTTTTTTTAGATTTAAGTTTAAAATCCTGGTTGTGGCAGTTGGCCCTCAGTTTTTCCTCAGTTTCCCCTTTCATAATCCACGTGAATGTCCAAGAACTTGATCAGTAATGTTTGGTGTCCACATCACGTTTTTCTGTTTTGTCTCATTTTTAGGTAAATGTCATTGTGATTCTGACTGCACTCTAACTCTGCTCTCGCTCTCTTTCTCTGCAGTGCTGTGTTGGTGAGAAGCGGAGCTGCGCGGCGGGGAAAAAGCCTAAAGCGAGAGCCTCAGGAGCCGACAGGTACGCAGAGAGTAGTAGGGACAGACACACCCTCAGGAGATGGACCTCTGCCCATCGACTCACCCCAGGGAAATGAGTGAACACTATAAACTATGTGAATGTGAAACACAGAAACACAGCTGCCGGGTCTCTCTTATTGTCTAGGATTGAGTTAGGTGCAGTTTGCCACTGCCACAGTTTTCTTTGAGGTAAACAAATAAATTGATGTCTACCACAAAGCAAATGCAGGTTGAGAGTGAAGTTGGTCAGAAAATGAATACCTCTGGTTAATGCCCTTACAACTTCAGTCAACAGACTGTTTCCTACAGCCATTGGTCTAGTAAAATGTCTCATGGTAATTCACTACCTTTATGAGCTTCAAGGACAGGTAAAGCCCGGCTCCCAGACAACATAAGCATGTTTCTCTGTTTATTTCCCCTTCAACGAATGGCATGATACACGTTACATTTCCGTATACACCATCCTATTCATTAAAATGTAATTGAAGCTGCCAAACATTAGTTTGTTCCAATTCCACACAAGGCGAAAAATATATAGCACTGCAACGAGGGTCAATAAGGTGTACAGATTTAATCAAGTCAAAGTTTATTTTAGAAACTGGCTGCAAGCAAAAGGATCAGTGTAGAGTGTGTAATAGTTGGAAGAACAAAACTATGAAAGAATTTGCGTAGTCATGGCCCCAATGACTGATGCAATTTAATATCTACCTCTGCATACAATCTGAAATATCATCAGTGGACACTTTTTTTGGCGAAGTTTCATGTGCTTAGTGTGACCTTGAGAATATTTGCATTTTAGGGGCTGGAAGACACGCAGAGTTCATTCTCATTCATGTGAGACAGAGGGAAGAAGACAAGCATAAAATGCCAAAGGAAATGAAATAGATCATATTTTTAAATAGTCCTAATGTGCAGCGTTAATTGGATTTCACAAATTGGATTTCGCAAATCGATCATGGGAGATTCATTTTTTTCAAAACGCTGTCATTATGAGGTTAATGTGCTATCCAGCCTCCAGAATCTACATGGCAAACCTCTGCTTTCACACTGCAGGGAGCTCGAGGCGAAGGCCCCCGGTGTGGGAAGGGGAGACGTATGTCCCGAGATTTTACACCACACTGTCCAAAATAGCTTAGCACCGAGGTTGGCCTAGAGCTGGGTAGAGCAAGGTCAGCTCTGACATTTCAGGTCAGCTTGAGAAATGATCAAAAACATGGTGCTGGAACACACACGGCACACACGGACACACACGGACACACACAGGCAGGGTAAGAGTTGAGAGAGACCGCTTACCACTTCAGGAGACAACCACACTTTACTAGAGACATTTCATTGTGTCCTTTTAGACTAGCAATAACATGGCCTAACCTAATGTTCCCTCAGTTCCCCCAATGTAGTTACTCAGAGGTCATGTTTCATCAAAGAACATGCTTTAATGACAGCGCATGTGACCCAAGGCTGGGTCATGAAAGTCAAAGGTTAGCACAGACACTGAGCACATCAGACTTAGAATGACGGGTTCTATTTTACCGCCTGTTTAAAAATGACATCTTTCATTTTGCTGCTGTGTGATTCAATAGATTGCAAGTGTTGCGTATCATTCGTTGCTTTTCTGGTCTGTTAGGCCATTCTGATCAGCATTGTAAATTAGCTTTATAAAGGCCCACTGCAACCCGAACTGCTCAAATCCATTTTACATCTCTTTCAGTGTTTTCCCTACAGAGCATTTTTAAAAGATCCCCATTTTAAAAGATGTCTCTTCCGACATGCTTGTTATAAATGCCAGTGCGATTATTTCACACTGGTCTGAGATTGCTGGGACATCAGATGAGTCTGTGCTGTCTGTCGACGGGGCGCCAGACGAGATGGAGGCAGATCTGAGGCGAAACTTTGTGCTTCTGCCTCTCTTCACAATCTGACTGTTCAAAATCAGTGGGTGTTGGAGGAAGCATGTCCTTTTAAAGTGATGCCATCATAAGGACCAGGAAGAGAATGGGTAAAAGAGGGAGGCCTTTTTACAGTGACACGGACCATCACCACCCACTACCTGAAATTTCTCCTGAAAGTGGGTTGCGGCTCTGGTGTCTTTATGTGTCTTTTTTTAATTATTTTTTAAATCTGGTACTTCTGTACCCCAGCATTTCCCACTACAGAAAGTCATGTTCAAGTTCTGCCAAAAGAAAATGTCCTAGCTTCTTCTGTCTCTCTCTCTCTCTCTCTCTCTCTCTCTGTCCCTCTCTTTATAAGTCTCACTCCCTCTCACTCTGTTTCTTCCACACTCTGAGCCCAAAGACAGAGGAGGACAAATCATTTTTCAGCACTGCTCTGCTTTGTGATAAAAAAAAAACATTAAAGATGTCTCTCTCTCTCTCTCTCTCTCCCCTCTCTGTCTTCTCCCCTCCCTCTGTGTTCCAGGGAGCGGATGAGGCGAGGGGAGGCGGAGCAAAGCTTTGTGCCCAACGGGATCCGCAGGCCCTCTGCAGCTCAGAAGATAAGGCAGGCTACGGGTGAGCTGTGTTGCGCAGAGGTCCTCTCGAGGCCCTCGCTGCTGGTTTACAGACACACACCAATCACACACATACACACACGCGCAAACATTTAAAACACGTAACATATGACCACACATCCAAACTGCGCGCACACACCGTTGGTTTGGGTGCAGGGACATGCACACTGTCACATATTTTCTTTCATCACATATTATAGTTAGAGTAGGCTACATGCAGGGCGATGGAATATAGGTCACAGTATATAGGTAGCCTACATACGGCAAGTCATCCATCTGTGGGAAATGCAGTGTGGAAGTGGCTGTGAGCAAATCTGTTTGATGTCCTCCAGAGCAATGACTGTTTAAGTCCTTTCAGTTCAGATCAATATTATTCACTGATGTAGCCCCATTATCAATAAAAGGATCTCAAGGCAGTTTATAAGACACAAGGTAAGGCAATATAGCATAATTCATACACATTGGTAATTCAAAGCCCTTACAAATGAGCACAGGTGACGGGGACATGGGAAAACGCGTTTTTATTTGGAAGAAACCTTGAGCAGAACCCAGTTCAAAACTGGGGACCCATGTGCATGTAGCCAACATGGGAAACGAATAGGACATCCATTACAATTCCCATTTGGACATGTGTGTATATTATGATTTGGTGTGCATCTCTTAAACAGGCCCTGATGCGTACGGAGAGACGTCCTCTGAGAGTTCCTACTCCACCACCTCCAGCCCGCAGCACCTTCAGCATACCAGTCTGCAGAGTGAAGATGATGAGGATGAAGATGATGATGATGATGATGAAGATGATAGAGGTCTTAGACTCTTGTTTGACTCCTAATGCTGAGTGTGTGTGTGTGTGTGTTTGTGTGTGTGTAAGCGTGCGCGCGTGTGTATGTGTAAGTGGCTCTGCGTGTGTGCATAATTGCACAACAAATTATTTTTTACTTTTGAACTCCTCGCATTACTGTTGTTGACCTATACATTTTTTTAACATAATTGATTCTGAAGTTGAACTCTGGTTTAGTCGAATCTCTAAAGAACAGGAAGTGGTTGATTTATACTGTGTTCTGATGAATGAAGAGCTTGTCATTTTATGTCGTCTTCGCAGACACAGGCAGCCAGTCTGACAACTCCTTGCAGGACACAGGGACCCTGAGAGCTCACCCTGCCAAAGGCATCAACGGAAAGGCGGTGGCCCTGGTGAACCCCATGCTTCCGCCCGCCCTCGAAAAGGACCCCTCAAAGCAGGCCGAGACCACCGATGGCATACAGTCACCCCCCTTCTACACCAAACCAACCGCAACCCTGGAGCCCATCCTGGCGACCTCCAGAGATACACTGGGATCCAGCACCCTGTCGCACGACAAGCCTCCTGTCGCTACAGTCAGTGCCCTCTCCATCTTTGCCCATCACGCCAGTGATGCCACGGCGGTGGTACCCTCCAGCCCCCTCTCTCTCCACCCCGCCACCTCTCTCCCCCCGCACACGTCCCTCCCGCTGAGGGTCCAGGGTGGAGCTGTGCCCCCGGCCGTGCCCACCCACGCCCCCAGCACCAGGCCCACGCCCAGCCCAGTCCTCACCCACAGCGCCGCACACAGCTCCGGCAGCAGTAGTGCTTGCGGGAACCCTATGGGCCTGACCACAGGCATGGGCACCGCAGCGGGCACACCTATGCAGATGCCAGCGCAACCTCAAGCCAACCCCCAGCTAGGCTGCAATGCCTGCGGGTGCCGAGGTAGCTGCGGTGGTAACGGCATGGTTGGTGGAGGTGGAGGTGGAGGTGGAGTTGGAGGCGGCGGTGGTGGCGGCCACCAGGCGACGACGGGCTTCTTCCTGCCCCCGCAGCAGCTGGCCCCGCGGCAGATGTTCAGTGCCGCCCCGCTGCCCTTCCTGCACCTGCCCTCGCTCTGCAGTGCCAACTACCCGCCCGGCACCCAGGCCCACCAGAACAGCACCGGACACACTGCTGCCGGCGGCCCCGCTGGTCAGCCGCTGTCCTTCTACCCGCACGCAGGCACCCACCACGCTCACGCTCCCCACGCGCCCCCCGCCTTCCCCACAAACCCGCTGATGCATGCCCACTCGGAGCACCTGCTGGCGGCGCAGACGGGCTACGGCCTGCCCCAGATGGCCACCTTCAGCCGCTTCTACGCGCCCATGTTCCCCTCCATGCCCATGCTGCCTGGCGGGACCACCGGAGGAGGAATGAAGAAGGGCATCAACATGTCCTGCTACAACTGTGGCCTGAGCGGGCACTACGCGCACGAGTGCAAGCAGCACGCGGCAGACTCCGGCCATCCAGGTAATGGTGGTGGCATAGCGGTAGCTGCGGCGGCGGCAGCTGCGGCTGCAGTGGCTGCCAGTGCTGCTAGCTTTAACGGCAGGGCCAGGAGATGAGATGATGATGATGATGATGCTGATGATGATGATGATGCTCTCATGTCACTCTCTTATCTCTGTGTGTCTCTCTCAGCAAGCCGTACTGACACTCCCTCCTGTGTGTGTGTCTGTGTCTGTCCGTGTGTGCTTGTTTTGGTGTTTGGATGTGTGTGTGTGTGTGTGTGTGTGTGTGTGTTTGTGTTTGTGTGTGAACGCATGTGTGTGTTTGTATTTGTGGTGGTTGTTGCTGGTATTTGCGTGTGTATGTGGGTGTGTGTTACAGGTGGATTCCGGCTTAAGTACGTTGCCCCCCACTCCTCTGAAGCGCTAGACAAAGCTGACTGACAGCAAGGGGACCAAGGAGTAAACAGTAATTTCTATCTCTGACTTCCTTGTGGCTTCACTCGAGTTCCACTGCAGTACTCAAGCACTGCGCCTGAGAACTGGGGGCCGAAGGGATTCTTTTTCAAGCGGTTGTTCATGGAAAAGCTGAAGAATGTCTCTCTGATTTTGAAATAGGGCAGGTTTAAAGATGTGCCTCGATGGGTCAAAAGCAGACGCAGCAGCCTAACATTTACATGACGACAAAAACATTTAAAAGTGGGTCATACATTTATGGGCTTAATTGTATGCGTTTCTGATAGAACTACCATGTGGTTACATTACGTTTGATATGGTCCACTACCATACTGTTCGTTTATTTAGTAAACATCTAATTGTAAATGGCTGTGGCATTATTATTTTTGTTTGTTTCTTTATTAAACACTAAAAGGGTCATTTAGATTCTGCACTTCAGACTTGCAGTCAGTCTTGTAAAACGTGACCCTGAAACTTGAGACTTATATTTGGGAAAGGTTTAGAATTGTTTATACGGTGGGGAGTTGCTTTCAAATTGTCTCATTTTCTGTGCATTTCCAAACTCCTGAGGAGCAGCTGATTTCAGTGTTTAAAAAAGTGTTTATAAGAAAACAAGAAAATGTGAATGTTCTAAAGAGAAAGATAAACAAAAACAAATGGATTTTCTTCTAATTTGATGATGCATGAAGAAACCATGCAGCCATTTAATTTATGTGGTAGATACATTGCAAGCCTGTATTTATGTTTCCTTGAAAAGCTCTGAATGTAAACAGTATTTCTGTTGGCTTGATCGTTGTCATTTCATGTAATGTGAATTGTTTCAAGTTCATAATCATGATTCAGACAGTGTTGTACTGCTGTTTTTTGCTTGTTTGTTTTGTTGGTTGTTGTCTTTTTTTTGTTTGATATATATATTTTTATAAAGTGTAAAGCACTATGTAATGACACTCAGCCTAACTTGATGTTCATGTCAGGTCCTTACGTGCACTGAGAGTAATCTGTACTGATCTGTCCACTGTGCCGTTTGACTTGGGAGGGCTTGGGAGAGGTGTCTGTCATTTGGTGGTGTGACCACCAGAGGGTGCACTAGTGGCCCTCTGTGCTTTGTCTCTGGTGCTTACATACACACCACTGGTAGGTTTCGAAAAAGGAGAGTGCTTGGTGTCCCAAGTATTTTTCTTTATTTGTAAGTTTTTTTTTCATGTCACACACTTCCATTTCTTCCAATAGGACTGTGACATGTCCAGGGAAAGGAAAAGCAAATATCTTTGTTTTTAGATGGATTATTGAGGTGGACCTTTATTTGAATGGAAACTTTACTAGGAAATGAAGTCATTGTGAAGCACATATGTTTACCTGCATGCTCTACGGCCAAGATGTGTAGTGTTTGTCGAGCGTACACGATGTGGGATATCTGTTCAATTACCACTTAAACCAAGCAGCGTAAACACGTTTGTATTGCCAGACTTTATACTTTTCATTTTAATGTCTGAGTTTGTTTTTTTTTTTTTTTTTTAAACAGCTCTTTTGTTCTCTGGAAACCTTGCTTAAACTGCCAAAGCAGACCTGAGGGGAAAAAAAAAACTTACTTTTTTATAATATATGCAAACAGATAATTTAAAAAAAATATTTTATATTGGTTTTGATGAAGGGATCATGATTTTGACCTGCTTTATGTACAAAATCTTTAAAAGACAAAAAAACGCAGACACTCTTGCGCTGAACCAGGGGGTGGGTGGGAGATGGAGGCAGAGACCCGCCCTGCACCTATGCAGCTGCTGGAGGTGTTTGTTATATTTCTTTGGAGAGATACTGTGCCGTATAAATGAGGTAAATTGTTACCCTGGGTTTGTGTTTACTGTTTCATATCTAAACGTTGATATTTACTGGAAAGTTCGGAAATATTTCTAGAGAGAAATTTGCATTTGAAGCAAATTTATCTATCCCATTGAGTTATCAGCAATAAATATTGAAAAAAACATCAAGCTCTCTCTGTGTGTGTGTGTTTAAAAAAAAAAAAATTATGTTGTCATGAATTATTATTTTTTCTAAGTTTAAAAAAAAGTAGCTTGACAATTTGTTTGAAAGGTCAGTGTCATTAGAACGTTGTCCTGCAATTTCAGCATATGGACAGTAGATGGCGGTCAATAACCGCTTCATATAAGAGGCCTGTCAAGAGAGGAAAGAGTTCTGCAGAAAGGCAAGGGCCAGACTTTCTTACCTGTGAAGCCTCAGGGATCCCCCACAATGCACACACTTAGGCAGCAGGTATTAGACCAAATGTTGCTAATGTGATGATATTCGGACAGCGCCGAAACTCATTTGATGTTTTTTTTAGGTACACACGACCTTTTCCTGTTTTGTTTTATAGCCTGTTCTTTGTTTCACTTCAGTAGAAAGACCTATTCACATTCAAACTGATAAAGTGTATCCCACATAGAAAAACCTTCAAGTTTAACCTGAGTGTTTTTGCAAGAAAGCCTGAATAGTGCCTGTGAAGTTTCATGATTTTAGAAGACTAATAATTCAACGAATAATTCAACACCAGGCAGCTGGTAGGATTTCCAGTGCTTATTGTCTCCATGGCAGTGCTGTTTCCGCGGGCAACAGCCTGCCGTGATGAAGCCGCCAAGCCCATGCCAGTGTGCGTGTGAGGGAGTAAGTGAGTGGGGTGTTCCTCGTAGAGAAGGAGGGGTGGATGGAGAGCAGCGTAGGCGTCATGTCGGTCATGAGGTTTTTTTTTTTGCCCCGCCCCCTAGCGTGTGTGTAATCCGGCAGTTGGTGCCGCTGACGTGTGTGTACACCGCGCGAGAGCACGAGCTTGCGTGCTGGAGTCAGCTGCAGCCCTGCATGGCCTGGATCCCAGTCACAGCATGGACTTCACGGACCCCCGCCGGGAGGGGGCTGGAGAAGCGGAGGATTCATCTCATCGCACTTCTCCACTCCATCCTCTCTTTCCCCTCTCTCAACCCAACATCCCTTCCAGAGCCGGGGCTACCATCCTCCCCCTCTATATTGTCCTCCCTCACCCAGACAACTGGGGGGGGACAGTCCTCTTCTCTCATTCCAAAACACTTCTAGATCAGGGAAAAGAGGAGGGGGGGTTAACACAGCTGTTCCTAAAGTGTGGGGTGTGAGTTAAGGGTAAAACATAAACCACCAAATACAGGTAAAATGGCAGAGCTCTTTCAACATCGTAGCCTAAAAGGAACCTATTTGGTGATGAGTTCATCGCCTACTTTGTATGCTCAGGGCTGTTTAGCCTAAGTTACATGTTGGAAGGGATAGCTTTCCTAATTATTAACACAACAGATATGCGTCAAACGATGGATATGCGATTGGATAACACCCTGTGATAAATGTAATGGCGCCTGCCATGAAAGGTTTGGGAACCACTGGTCTAACACAAGATGTTTCACACAACCCAGAGAGCAGCTGTGCCACGGTGTGGCACGGACGGATGTGGCACGGGGCGGGTGTGGCACGGACAGATGTGGCACGGGGCGGGTGTGGCACGGACGGATGTGGCACGGGCGGATGTGGCACGGGGCGTGTGTGGCACGGGCGGGTGTGGCACGGCTCCGGCCCATATCTAGATTTGTAGAGACCCTACAGCTGTCTGGGGATGCAACAGCCCCAAAACAGTCTCTTCTGGCTGTGACGGCTGTGAGAACTCCCATAGGTGGCAGTAACATCATGCCTGTCAGGGGCCTAATGACTGGGCCAAATCTGCGACTACTGCGTGCCTGACCGGGACCTAACCCCAGAGTGTGCTGGAGGTGACTCACACAGGTAGTGCAGAGAAGCTAAGCACAATCACTGACCTGAACCTTTAAGCCCACCACCAATTAAACACATCCCTGTGTGTGTGTAAGAGAGAGATGCAGTGAATCAGATCAGTACCAGTGAGGACTGAGAGGTGATTACAATTATGAATGGTCACGCAACGGACTGCTACAAGCTTACTGTCACCACGGAAATGCCCCTGCCCCCCTTGCAGCTGTCGCTACGCATCAGCAAAGCCCCCACCCCCGGCATCTCCAGTGGTCATGATTGGAAGTGGAAATGAGTGAAAGGCCTGGAATAATAACAACAACAGTAATGATTGTATTGATATTACAACTTTATTCTGAAACTCAAGGTGCTTTCTAACACGCATGGCGTTTTACGGTCTGCTGCAAAGTTTTTGTCCATGAGGTATGGTGAGGATTTGAGGATTGGTTTAGGGGAGACAGCCGCATGACAGAGGTTCACAGAAGAACTAAACTTCTCTTTTAGCTGTGTGCTTTGTTTTCAGCATGGTTTACCCATCACTTCTCTTTCTCTTGCGTGGGCAGCACTGAGCACTGCACAATGGAAGAGCATGATTTGGAAGTCTGGCTTAAGCAGAACTGGCCGCCTCGCTCTATCTCCCTACCTCTTGTGTCTATACTCAGGGTTGGAAAGGCTACTCTTGAAATGTAATAATTTACAGATTACTAGTTACCCTGTTAAAAATATAATAAGTAATGTAACTGTATTACATTAGTAAATGTAACTATTTTAATTACTTCATCAAAGTAATGTAACATTACATTTGATTACTTTCGATTACTTTTTGATTGGCAGATAAGAGGTGGTGCAAATTGAAACAAAAGAATCATTAAAAAAAACATTGCTCAAGCATTTTAGTGCATACTACCAAATGCCTGTCTACAGGGCAAAAAGATGCAAAGCAACAGAATAAGTGTTATATTCTACTAGTAAGTTTCAAAGTTTTTTTTATCAAAAAGAATATATTCAGATGTAACCCCTTTGTAATCACCAATGATTAGTAACTGTAATTTAATGACAGTTAGTTTTCTCACTAACTGTAACAGATTACAATTACATTTATTTTGTAATTTAATTACAAACTCGAACTCAGATCCATGTACGGTTAGGATGCTGCCACTCACGCCACAACTCCCCTGGTCTGTTCTGTTCTGTTAACTGCTCTCTGGGTATGAATGGCAATTGAGAAAACTGGGCCACATTTGTAACCGATCACAACGCAACAGGAGTGAAAGACACGTACCCCACCATGGTGAGGCTTATGTGGAAGACGCTTAGCATGGGGTCACAGACAGTAGCTGTCTAAAACAGGTCTCAGCCGGATCAGAGCCCAATCCTCTCCAGGGGGTCCAAACGACTGTAGGAGTTGTGACCCCTTTTCAATGAATGTTAGTAATTGTGTTGTTGCTTACCCTGGGTGTCATCCGGTATTCATTGAGCGTATAAAATGTTCTAGACTCATTTCTCTACCCACCCACTGACAGCACATATCAAACAGACGCTTCTTGGGTGTACATGTCACAATCTATCAAGATTGGCTATTTGGAGAATCCCCTGTGATAGCAAGAGGAATGTTTGTAATATGCATAAAATAAGCACAAGAAAATAACTATACAGAAATATCGGCAAATAAATGTTGTTTAAGTTTAACGTAAGTCACTAAGGACAAATTCCTATTTACAAGGATAGCTTGAAAATGGGTAGGTGTAAAAGTGCATGTAATGCCAGTGCATCATCAATAATACAAAGTTTTTCTTGTTACAGGAAATTCCTTCGTGCTGCACTTCCTGGTCCTGCATGGTGGTACCAGACACGTGCACAGATAGACCCCAGGTGGTGCTCGAGCACCTGCCCTTTTGGCCTTTTGGCCTATGACTTGAAGAGTGCCCTTTTGCAAGGATTTTTTTTTTTAATCATTTGTAATTTTATATTGTAGTTTATAAACGATTTACTAAGGCATCTAATTTCAATTACATGTGTGTAACTATGCCCGACAACTTTTGGTTCTTATTGTGGTTTACCTCATGAGCTCGTGCATCTCTCCCTTCGACTTTCCTTGCCATAGCAACCGCACCGAAGTTAACGCACGCACATCGAGCGCCCTGTGGAGCAGCATCTACGTCTCCCGGAATTGCCGTCATTTGTGACAGTCAGGTAAGGACACTGTGCCATAGGCCTTGGCATTGTTTGTCATCGTTGTGAAATTAAACCACTATTATAACATCTCGATGCAGCCTGCAATGGACCAAGTAACCTAACTTAGACAATAGCTCACTAGTAAGCTGTTTCAACAAATGAGATAGATTGGCGAAAAATACCCTTGTCAAAGAAAAAGAAGTGAACACCTCTAGTTCCTGTGCCAGCATGGCCCTGGGTGGTAATATAAACTATATCTAATTTAGGCCTAAGGCGATCAGGGGCCGTCACGCCACTACCATCAAACCTTGTCAGGCTAATGGTGCAGCATGTCATATAACTAATATTTAGGAAACGACAGTGAGTTGAGGGAGAGAGTAGAGAGAGAGAATATGTGTGCAATGCTGTGCATGAATGTCTGGAGGTTCAAGACATGCATAGTGTGTGTGGGTGTTGTGCAGTATGTTCATATTTGACAGTTGCTGTAAAATCAGTTTACACAACCTTGCAGTTCTCATAAATACATCTCATAAAGATATCTATGAATTAATGAATTATTCCATGCGCTCAGGGTTGTATTAGAAGTTTGTCTTTTCATGAGTGATTGAGTGAGTGTGTGTGGTGTGTGTGTGTGTGTGTGTGTGTGCAGGGCAAGGCTCTTTGTGTTTACTTGCGAGCACACAAGAGGGCCACTGTGCATTAATCTCTCTCTCTCTCCTCTCTCCACAATCCTGGCTGTGCACGCAATGCTCTGTGTTGCTTCTAGTGTACTGTATATGCTCTCGCTGGAGTAGCTGCACACCAGCACTGCTAGCGTGGCATGCTAACCCCCTAAACACCACCCAACCTCTCCTCTCCTCTCCTCTCCTCTCCTCTCCTCTCGTGCTTCAGGACAGCTCAGCTTTAAATATTGAGTTAATTGCTCTTTTCTGCGCCAGCAGTCTGCCATCACAAAAAGCAGAGACAATGGAAATGTAGATGTGCCACTCGTAGTAATAATAAGATCGGCACATTACTGATGCCATTTTCGACTGAGTGCTTGCAGAAATGAGATGCTCTTGCACACACTTGACACGAGTCACAGTAAGGCAGTGGCTTTTACAAGCCTTTGTAAAGTGGTCTGATACAGAATCTATCATAATGGGGATGGATCAAAACCCTGGCCTTAGAAACATCTACCCCCAAACTATTATTATATGTCTGTTGGTAACACCCTGCAGTGAAAATGAACAGCCTCCAATTTACCAGTGTGTGTGTAAATGAGTGAGTGAGTATTTCTGCTGCATCCACCTGAGGCTATCAACGCCATAAATCATTCTGTCCAGGTGTTACTTAGTACTGTGGGTTACAATGGTTCAAATCCTACCTCATGAACGTCTTCTGTTGTGTTGTTTTGGACCCAACAATTCAAATGTACTTATCCCTCTCACCTAATGACTATAGTCCCCTAGAATCTCTTTATCAATGTATTGACCAAATTAACAGCTGGTTGTCTCAAACTTTCTTTCAGCTGAATAAGGACAAAATTGAAATTATTAAGAGATTTAAGATTTGTTCTTGAAACAAAGGGTCTTAAAGTGGAGGACCTTGGTGTCTTAATTGATTGTAATCTCAGTTTTAACAATCATGTCAAAACAATAACTATGTCAGCTTTTTACCATCTCAAAAACATAGCCAAACTTAGAGGCCTTATGTCAAAACATGACTTAGAAAAACTCATTCATGCTTTTATGTCCAGCAGGGTTGACTACTGCAATGGTCTTTATGTCCAGCGGGGTTGACTACTGCAATGGTCTTTATGTCCAGCGGGGTTGACTACTGCAATGGTCTTTATGTCCAGCGGGGTTGACTACTGCAATGGTCTTTATGTCCAGCGGGGTTGACTACTGCAATGGTCTTTATGTCCAGCGGGGTTGACTACTGCAATGGTCTTTTTGCAGGCCTTCCTATGAAGACAAAATGCAGCTTCTAGAGTTGTTGCGAAAACCAAAATAATTGACCATATTACTCCAATACTCTACACTGGCTTCCAGTAAGTCACATAATTTACTTTAAAGCAGTGCTGCTTGTTTATAAGTCACCAAATGGGACAGGACCAAATTAAATCTCAGATATGTTTCAGCGGGATGCACCTGCTAGATCTCTCAGATTACTGTAGAAAAATATGTTGGTAATACCTACTGACAGAACTAAACATGGTGAAGCTGCTTTTAGCTGTTATGCTGCTCAGTTCTGGAACCAACTTCCTGATGACATCAAATGTGCTCCAACTGTAGCCAGTTTCAAATCAAGACTTAACACCCAACTGTTATCAGATGCTTTTTGTTAGCTGATGGAGAGCACTCTACTTTTTATCAATTTACTTTTTTTTATTAATTTATCTTTTTTATGTCCTTTTTATTATTATTTTGCCATAAAGGACTTTTACTGTTTTAATCTCTCATTTTTCGATGTTGTTTTATCGGCTCATTTGTGAAGCACTTGGAATTACCAATGTGTATGAATTGGGCTATATAAATAAACTTGCCTTGCCATGCCGATGATACCAAATTCTACCTGTCCTTCACCTAGAGAGGGTACCACAGTCTCCGCCTAAATCTCAGCATGCTCCTCACATCTGTGCCTGGATGGTTCTTGCCTCTTTTGCCCGCCAGTCATTCAACATTGAGCAAACCGTACAGACTGCCATGACCCAAGTCAAGAGTTAAAGTATAGGGCTCACATGTTATGCTGGTGAAGACTCCTGCTCTCATCTCATGGATTACCTGTCAACTTGTTTGAAACTAAGTGCATGTACGTGAGTTCATGCCATCACCTGGTATTTATTCTTCATGGGCGTTTTGGTAAAAAAAAGTTAGTCTCTTACAACTAAAGGATATAGTGGAATAACATGGATAATGGTACAAATATGTCAAACACAATCTCCATCTACGTTTCTGAAAAAGGAGGAAGCGCTTAACATGACTATATACCATCATCGCAATGAATTTGAAGATGATTCCACTACTAGTTGACTGTAAATGATGCTTCAAAAATGGAAAATTGTTGCTCATTGTTGCTTCAAATGTGACTGAATGTGAGTGTAGATGTACTGGTATATGAAGGCGAGGGCCAGAATATCAGGGCAGAAGAGATTTTTAATAGACACTGGGACAGAAGCCATGAGTGGGAATCGCGCACACAAATGCACGCACAAGCGCACACACACACATACATACACACACAATTTTGGTTTATCTTTACACATGAGATCAGAAGAGTGAGAAACTGATTGCAGAGTTTAATAAGGCAAGGAAAATAAAAGTAAAATGAACATTTTTAGGGCACACATTTAGTGTTTTCAGTCCATAGGTCAAGTAATCATTCATAATCCTTTGACAAACAGTTAAAGGCAGCCTCTTGAACATGGGGCTTTACCTTACAATACCACAGACTGCTTCTGTGGAAATATCTCTTTATTTCTCTTCTCAAAGTGCATATGAAAGGAACCGTGGTGTTCCTTAATCCTGTAACACCCTGGAACGGGTCCCCTGGCCAGGGTTCTCCAGAGCTACTTCAGCAGTTTAGGCACAGTCATGGAGGTCATGGACGTCATGGTCATAGTTGGCACGGTGATGTCCTTGAAGATGGGCTGGGTGACCATGCTGCCGGAGGGCCTAGTCTGGTTGAAGGTCTCGATCACCTTCTGCTTGGTATCCCGACTGGCATCCCCACGCACCACCAGCAAGGCCACTATGTGATCCTCCCTGAGGAAGGAGAGAGATGGGGTTGGACACACCGTCAGAGAGATAATGACAATGATAGACTGAAAGGCTATCCTATGCAAGAATAACTGCAGCGAATAACATTTTTGTTCTATTTTTGCATTTAATCGTTTAGGTAAATGTAATCGCTGTGCATAGCCATTGTTTCCAGGACTGTTTTCTCCGCCATAATAATATAATAAGCAGTTAATCGTTAATTTGGCCACCTAACGTTATCCTACAACTGGACCCCATTGGGATGAAGAGCTAACCCCTGGCTAAGCTGCCTATCTAGCAAACTACCTGTGAGGAAACAATTAATTGAAATGAATAGATTGACCGCCAGGCTGAGGTAATGCTTGTGCAACTCCCTTCACCAACACATCGGACTGACTGGTGCCGTTTCTGTCGGGCTTAGTTTGTGCCACGGAGTTTGTGCGTGGCTCATCATGAAGGCCTTTCAGTATTAAGCCTTTGAACTTTTGAAGTTCTCCTCCATGGCTGCCTGTCTCAGCTGTGAAACTGTCAACCTAAACAGAGGGGCGGGCATACTGCGCCAGAGGTGTTACACCGTACACACCTCTGTTATTCGATGAGCAATGGAAAATACCATACTAAACCTGGGGTAGAAACAACAACCTTCAAAGTTTGCTCTGCTCGATGGCTGTCTGCAACTGCTGCTGAGGGGGGACTTAATGACTGGAGCTCTAACAAAGCATTTCAAACAGCGGGTCAATAGAGATATTCAGTATGATGTTTTTGGATTATTGAAGCATGTAAAGGTATTCTAAGTCGGTTTCAAAGATAAAATTAATTGAAAATGAGCATTAGGGGTCCTCTTTAACGTAAGATCTCTCTGTAATGTTTTATTTAGAATTATTTAATTTCCTCTAATTTGGAATTTTAGTTTTTAATTCATTTTTGGTTAATTTGCTCTTATCGTAGTTTAGTGGGGGTTTTTCTGGTTGTGAATTGTATTTGTAATTTTGTTGCAGTGAAGAAACCTTGGGTGTCTTGAAAGACACTTTTAAGTTAAATGTATTATTATTATTGCGAGCATATAGTGAGATACCAGCAACAAATCAATTGACTTGGAGGCAGTGCATGTGTTTATATGGATGGATGGAGAGACAGACATATGAGAGACATCTAGAGAGACGGGTTGTCTAAGAGTGAGTCTAAACTGAGGGATATGGACCGTGTGTGTGTGTGTGTGTATACACATGTGTAGTAAACATTGCTGACCTGATATCGGGATATTTGGAGACCAGTGTGGACACCTCCAGCGACAACATGGTCGTGTCGCTCAACTTAAACACCTCTGCTATGGCTGCGATGGCATCACACAGCCGGTCTGCCTCCACGCTCTGCAGCACACACACATTAAAATCAAACATCTACACATTAACTACAGGAATACACATACACATAGAACTTAAAATCCAACTTAAAATGGTTCACAGTTTATGGTCTGGTCCCAGTGTAACCCATGCTTCAAAAGGCTATGTGTTCATGTAGTTGAAAGGCAAAACTATGAAAAGGTCAGGTGTGTGTGTGACCCTCCATTAAATATCAATACAAAAATATCTATACTATGTAAGAAGTAACAATATGTCATACTACTTCCATAGGTTACTTGTATACGTGTATGTGTGTATGGGGAGGGAAGGGGCGGGGGGGTTAGTCACTTACACTGGAGAGTTTCCTGAAGAGGAACTTGAACTGTTCGGACTCCTTGATCATGCGGTCGGCTCCTTCCTTGCGCTCCTCTGGGTTCTTGAAGGTGATGCGCTTCTGCATGACCGCCTTCATGTACTCTACTACCACACGCCGGTGGGCCTCGTTTGTCATCTCCTGAGACACCAGCATGGACACACACACGGCGTAAGAACACAAATACACACATGCGCGCACACACGGACATGCACATGTAATTTAAATTAAGCACTTAAACACATATACACACACACCCATGTATATACTCACAGCACGCGACCCACCCCCCAAACACACACACACACTAGAAAGCCTGCTAACTGCTGAAATACTTTTAGCTCTTCTTGAAGGTCAAAGCCAACAGGTCATTACAGTACCATTTCAAAATGGCCGATATTAACAATAGTGTCATTATATAACACAAGAAAGTATCAGTGTATGTAAAATATTCAAACCACTCCAAATTAGCCTATAGCCGAATTATAACAGTAATGCAGAACTCTCAGATTGTCCTGGACTTTTGTGCCCACCTGATTGTAAGGCTTCTTGATTTTGGAAAAGTCATTGAAGTAGTCCTCCACCGTCACACAGATGGTGTCAACCGCATGGGAGCCAGTCAGCCATTTCCTAGTCAGCAGCTCGTTCAGGTGATGCTGTTAAAAACAGAAAAACATTTCAGGTATTGGTCATTGTGGGTTTACAATTATTTCTGTAACAGTTTGGTAATTTACTTGAAGCAATACAATACTCAAATGCCACGACCCATATTAATCTCCCTTCATAATTTTAAGGGTTGGTTAAAGCAACAGTCTGAAAAACTATGTAGTTCTGTAGTCTGGGACAGACCACACTGCGAAAATGTAACAAAAGCTTCCACAGCAGGATATCGCCAACTGTATTGCCAAGAGAGCCCAATTAGCATGCTAACAAGCTTTTAACAGTGCCAACCGTGCTGCTGTTGATGTTTGCAATGTTTTTGCATGCCTTTTCGCTTGTTAGGTTTTGACCAAAACTCCTTACTGCTGCCCTGAAAGCAGAGCTAGTGTTCATTCCCACCTCTAGGTCAAGGAAGACCTCATCCAGCAGGAACTGGCAGCCCTCTCTGGCCACGTCATTCAGGGTCCTCTCGATGGCATCGTCATACAGGCTGGGCTCAATCGACTGGGAGTACTTCCTCTTCAGACTGTTAATAGACTCCCTGAGAACAGAGAGAGACTTTAATATTACATTCAATCAATTAGCAGAAGCTTGTATCCCAAACAACTGACAGAGCAAGAAAGGTATAAGTCTGAAAACCATGTGCATTCTTATATTTCTGTCTTCTAAATATATACTCATATATCTTCAATGCATGCATGCTCCTTTTTAGAACCTTGCAGCCCTATCGGGTGAGGTACAGCAAGACCTGGATCCTACTGCTCAGTATTGTAACTGTAATCGTCATTGAAATGAGAAATGACTAAATGGATACGGTGCCGAATACAACATGGGCCAAGATAGTAAATATACTTCATTGCTGACACTCACTTGAACGTCTGGCAGTTGTTGATGATGGCGATCATGTACTGGACGTAGCACTGCGGAAGCTGGCGATCTTTTAAGTGCTCCTCTTTGTAGTTGATCGCCTCTTCTTTGTACCTGTGAAATTAAAAGTATTTGATATTTGAAAGTATTACTTAGTTACTTAATATAGAAGTATTTATGTTTAACATTATTATTCAGTATTTTAAATATATTAGCATTTGTATTTATGGTTATGGCTAAGGTATTTAGGTCCAAAGCGACTTTACACACATAAAACATTACACACAACAAAGGTAATAATTCTACATTCAAATTTTAATTTAAAACCACAAATTATTATTTGAATTATTATTATTATTAATAATAATAATACTCCATATAGTATTAAGAGGTTATTAAAAAAATGTATTGTATAGAAGTACTTATATATAGATATCTATATAGAAGTACTTATATCTCTGTCATAAATAAAACATTATGAAAAGCTATTATCTAGTACTGTGCATCTGTAATGACAGCTGCTTTCCAGAGTAATGTCTTCAAATCAAAACCATCACTGACAAGTTTGAAGTTTAATGGGTGTTTTGAAAAGTGAAAAGATGCCAACAATCTGAGGCTTGAGGGTGAAATGGCATTCTCTTTGGTAGAGATTGGTGAGTCATTTATTTAAAAATAAAAACACTTTTTTTTTATCGTCATGTTCATACAACCCAGTAGGTGAAGCTCTATTTGTACATTTTGATCAATTATTATTACTACGGTATAGTGGCACAAATATTGCTCACGTATTGACAATAATGTAAAAGAGCAGACACCGAAATGGGCTGCATGTCCCACCTGTGTAGAAAAGAACTCATCTGTTTCAGACACTGTTCCAGAACCTTCTCTTTGAATGAGTCATTGACCTGTGCAGCCACCTGCAGATTCTGCTCAAACATCTGAGCAGAGGGAAGAGGAGAGGGAAAAACTTAACTTAAAGATTACATTCAAGACTTAAAAGAACAAAATGCCAAATCACCACCCTGTCGAAACTTAAAAGAACAAATTATAGTTTATCGGTGTGTAGTTTGATTGTTGTTGGTCAATTGCAAGTTGCTTTGGATAAAATAATTTGTCAAATAACTTAACTAGTACTTAACTCGCACTAGTACTTAACTCGCACTTACATTCCTGCACTTCTTTTTATTTCTTATGTAAAGTAGTATTTATTTTTAGGTCTCTATTGCTCGTAGCTTGATTGATGCTTTGGATTAAAGCGTCTGCTAAATGTAAATGTAAATGTAAATTAATAAATGTACAGTATACACTATGTTTATGTTTTATACCAACACTATGAAAGTTAATATTTCATCAACCTGTCATTGTGCTTGAATGAAAACAGTGACAGCCATCCCACCTGGAAGACAATGGCAGGGAGGGTGGTCTGGTAGTAGCCATCCTGGTCAGCCTCTGGCTCAGACTCCTTCAGCCAGTCCTTCTTATCTGTCTCCAGGGCCTTACGCAGCCAGCCAGTGATGTTAGACTGAGGATGAGGAGGAGGAGGGGAGGAGGGCAGGCATTAATCAGAGCATCATCTGAATGAATGAGGGTTAATGATGCCTGGTGATACTATTTTATATAGTATAATATTGTATTATCATCCAACATTATACTATTTATGATGACAAAAATCTATTATACAGCTAAATATACAATACAGTTACAATATGGTTGTGTTTGAGGTATGACAATGAAACCAAATAATTTTGGACTGAAAACATTTTTAAATTCTCTATAAAAAGTCCTCAAGCAAAACGAGTGGCTTGTAGTCTGTACTCCCAGTTAAGGTCTGGTGCTTACACTACCTACAGAATAACTACATTATACTATATACTATCTACACAATCTATATTATATTAGTATTATGCTACATCTGTCTACAACAGTGAAACAACAGTGACTTAAGCGTAATTTATGGTCATCTGTTTATGGACACACAGAGAGCCCTCTCCGTCATGGCAAACCCTCTCCGCGCACCTCTATGTGGCCTGACGTGCACCTCCCAAATTTTGTAATTCTCTGTCTGTCTGTCTGTCTGTCTGTCTGTCTGTCTGTCTGTCTGTCTGTCTGTCTGTCTGTCTGACAGAGACAGACAGACACTCACTGCAGAAAAAATAAGGCAGGCAGGAGCAAAAACGTCAGCTGTGTGAATACACACACGCAACCGAGATGCAGCAGTAGCACAACGCAGGCAGTATCAAACGGGCCTTATTCTGAAGCGTGACTGGTGTGCACTCACAGTGAAAGTCTGGATGTATTTGCTGAGGAGTTCGTCCACCACGTCCTGGGAGAGCAGAGGCCCCAGCTGGGTCACGTCACACTCAGCCTTGAGCTCAGGGTGGCCCATCATGTCCACACTGAAAACACACCACACACCCAATTTTGCACTGCTAGCGTGGCATGCTAACCCCCTAAACAACACCCAACCTCTCCTCTCCTTACTCCTCTCGTGCTTCAGGACAGCCCAGCTTTAAATATTGAGTTCAAAGCTTATCACTGTGCTTGGAAAATCTGTTACCATGAAAGAGGAGACAGTGGATGCACATTACTGCTCCACCGTGAAACAGTGAAAATCAACCACATGGGGAACCTGTTACACTTAGGCAAGGAGCAAAGACAGAGAAGGTTCAGTGCTGAAAGAAGTGCTGGACAAATACACTTAAACCTTAGTCTTAATATAGTATAACTTGTGGTTACTAGGATCACTAAGGAGTTACTAAGGAGTGACTGGTGTATCTACTATCTTACAGTGCAAAAAACTCCAACCCCCTTCAGCACTCTAGTCTCACCTGGTGTAGGTGTTTAGGACCCAGGTGAGGAGCGAGACAATCTCGTTGGCTTCCAGGTCTCCAGCAGCCAACTCGCATACGTTAGCGGCCACTGCGTCATGGTAGTTGTTGAAGAAGGTGCTGAAGGTGTTGTAGTGCGGGGGGAAGCACTGCACCATCAGGTTGCTCACCACCATCAGGTCGTCCAGCACATACTTGCGCGTCAGCTCCAGCTGTCGCACCAGCCACATCTTGTCCGAGTCTCGCGTCTCCGACTGTGTGCCCTCGATGCGCCTGCTAACCGTCTCCTTTAGCTCCTACAATGGACAAACAGAGAGACGGAGAGCGAGGCGGGGGGGGGGGACAGATTAATTGTAACATCAGTCAAGCAAATAGCCACTGACGCTACAATGCACTGACTAAACATGATGAGGGTCTGGGTGGATAGCTGGAGAGCTATCCCAGCCCCAAACATATTGTGTGATGTATATATATTGCGTGACACTCAATACATAGATATTAGCACAACTCATTTATACCCACATTACACGATGCAAAACAATAAGTTATGCAGTCATTGCTACTGCAGTATTTCCAAGAAAACAGTTTGACTGAAGATCACATACTCAGAAAGACAGACACTGTAATACAGAATACTGTGGAAGAAAGCTTCCACAGCATGAGCCTCCTATCTCTTCCAGCTCTGACCTGGAACATGCGCTCCTTCCACCTCTTGGGCCTTCCGGGCGGGATGAAGGTGGTCTGCTTCTGGCGGTCCAGCATGCGGTTGTCGATGATATTCTCACGCTCAATGATGCGCACCACCGACACCAGCATGGTGGGGTCGCGGCGCACCGTCCCCATGGCGCGCTGCAGCACCATCCACAGCTGCTTGGCCAGCTCGTCGGACAGCGACTGCACCTGGCCGAAGTAGCGGCGGATCAGGTCCATGTCATGGGTGTTGCGGCTGTCCATGCGGTACTGCTCATACATCAGGTCGTCACGGGAGCGTTCCAGGTCCATCAGCCTGCGGTGAGCCTGGAGAAGCTCACTCTGCTCGATCAGATCCTGGGTTTCCTGCACAATCTCAGGAACTGCAGGGATGGGGTGGGAGTGGGACATATGCATAAATATCAATATGGCAATAAGGCCATCCCCTCTGCCAAACATGATCCAGTGCTTTTATGTACTATTTGTATGGTACTGTGAAGCACTTTGCATTGCTCTATGACACCAAAGTGCTGTACCACTCAGTTTAGCATTGATTTGCCTTTCTTGATGAGGGATAGAATTCTCACTTTTTTTCTGAGGAATTGATTTGCGTGTGTGTTGGTGAAAAGGGGTAAACATGAATTAAGAATATGACAGCAAGGACATCTTGTTGTTTATTTCATAGGCTTGTGGGGCCAGAAGTGATTGTCATTATAGGATAGATAAGTTATCTATTCAATTCATATCAATTTATATTATTATAAATATTATACATTTTAAATATTATATTATTATAATGTATCTAGATGTCTCCAGTTACCTAACGTAATATAGTACAGCTTCACAATACAACTTACAAGGTCAAACAAAATGCTGAAATCCTACTAACCTGAGAAAATATTCTTCAGGTTCTCTACAGCAGAGGCAAGTTGGCTGTGTTGGACCACTGCGTCCTTGACGTCCTTTAGGTTCTCTATGGTATTTATGCTCTGCCTCCAGTCCTTACTGACGTCTCCTAGGGAGTTCTGGATGTCCTTCACGTCACACAGGGCACTGTGAAGCTGCAAGAGTCCAGTACGGACGCCATCCAACTGGGACTGAATTGCAGCCTGAGAGAGTAGAGGGGTAGACTATTATACGAAACGTCGTAACGGAACCTAATGACAACCATACCACGGTATTAGCGTAACCCCATTGAAAATGACTTCGGTTTCTGTTCGGAGAATGCTCAACTACACACAAATGAGTTACCTTTAGACGAGCCTCTACAGACGCTTTCTTGCGTGCCTCTCTGCGTCGGTACTGCTCGACTTTGTCCAGCTGATCTGACCGCTGGAGCATCCCTGCAACTCTCTGCACGGCCATAGCCACGGCTTCCCGGCTAGTCTCTTCCATGGCTAGGAGGTGCTCTGGTGTGGCAACAACAGATTCCTAAGCCTGTCGGAAGAAGTGAATTGAGCAAACGCCAGTGAAAGTGTGGACTGACAATTAAGTGTTTTGTCGAAGTAGTGCTTTTGTCAAAGCTTGAGCATGTCTATTGACCTATAAACGTAAGCTTCCCAAGTTAGCTAGATACTAACGTTAACCTTACCCTGTATCGCTATTTCACCAGATGTCACGACTCAAAGTTTGGTCTCTAACCCCTCTATTGGTAGCAAACAACTGTGATCAGACTAGCGGCATGTCAACAGGAGAACAGCGGTTCTGCCAACAAACTCTAATGGTTAAACGATCATAGCCAGTGTGAACCTTCTTTGCTAAGGGTCTAACGTTACGGCTGAACGCCTGCAACTAGCTAGATAGTTAGCTAGATTTCCAGACAGCTAACGTTAAGTAGCATAACAAGCTAACCGCAGAGTTACATCCCACAAGACCCCTTTTGTTGAGAACTGAAATGTGAACATTTAAAATGTCTGTGGCAAATTGCTAATAGACAAACAAACAGTTTAACATGTCTGCTAAACCACTTGTGATATACACTGCCCATCTACTCTGTGCCAACAGTACCAATCTAGTTTAGCTAGGACAGTATAGCTAAGTTGGATATATTGGCTAGCGAATGCATATAGATACAGGCCGTGACAGGATTGTTACACGAAACCGATGGCAAACCAGTAAATGTCAAAGTCAAAGTAGCTTTATTGTAAAGTCGTAGTAGTATGCTCACCAACGCAGGGTGTGTCCTTCTATCCACAAAACGCAGTTAAGGTCATTGGTTAAAATGATTTCATATCTCATACAGCTTCACAGTTTGGCAATTACTGCTAACGTTTCTTGTTCCTGGATCGTGCTGCACCGCCTTCACAGCAGCTGACAACACTGCTGACAAGGTTTTGACTCGACGTCAGAGGTGCGCAGAGTTTGCGCAGCATGGAATTAGAACCCAGCTTCTTAGTTTATTTCTACATTGCGCACTTTAATTTCATACTTAATGTAGGAATGTTTTTAAGAATCAGTATCAGAGTTGTATCGAGTGAATTCAAAGGAACAAAGGCTTGTCAGAGCACGAGCATTTATTAATGAACACGTTTGAAAATAGTATATTGGACACATAATGGCTGCTCAGCAGCATAACAGAATATAAAATAGATGTTTTTAATGGTTGAATCCTTTCAGTGTTGAAAAAAAGATGAAACAGTTTAGGCTATCTCTTGCTTTAGTTAAATACACATGATACCACTACACATGAAAACATCAATAATAAATACACAGAACCACAGAAATATGCATACAAAATACAATAAATCCTACTATTTCAAAGTGAAAATAAACTTGGGAATCGAAAACAAATCTGCACTGGCATTTAACACAACATTTAATTGAATGATACTAAAAGCAGGCTTTGACAAATGTAGTGTAGACAAGTGTAGCATATAGTCCACGTGAAATCTGACTATATAGCATTATTTAATTAATTTTGATGAAGAAATGTTAAGTCATGTAAATTATATAAAACGAATTATATTTTTTATACAGGAAGTATGAATTAGAATTTGACAACAGGATTGTTAAGTCATGTTGTCTCCTGCTTAACAATTTACACGTAACACCATGTTGAGGTCTGCTCTGTATTAGCCATCAGGAACTTTACATCAATGATACTAATTACGTCATAAAACCACTAAAAGAATTGTAAATTATTAAAAATGAATTGAAAAATTATTGTTAAAAAAGTTATATCCTCTATTTTTTAAAGTAGATTTTACTATTACATCAAACATGAAATCCATTTTTTAGTCACGTTTTATTTCATTTTTTTATATTTAACACACACCATTTCACATTTACAAAAAACAAAATACATGATTTTAATGTTCTTCATAGACCATTGTAGGAAATGGCAGTAAAGTGAAAGGTCAAATCAAATAATGAAGCACACAGCTTTTTCTTAAGATGTGAATTACTCCAATGAATTACTCTTAAAATGTCTGAGATTGGTTCAGATTAACATACTTTGCCCTATAAATCTCTTAGCCTACAGTGTTGTGATACATCACAATAATACAGATATTTAAACTGGAACACTTTGGAGATACGCTGAAAAAGAGGGATTTACTCTGTCTTTCACAATTTCATACAGCCTTTGAGGTAAAGTTTAAAAGGTACATTTAACCACACAAAATACACTAGAAATCTAAAAATATGTAAATGCTAAAACATGTAAAAAGTGCCTCTTTATAAAAATCTTCTCACTCAAAAACTGAGAGAAAATCTAATTTCACTCTTAATTGAGGTAATCCTGAGAGTTTGCATTTTTTGAAAAAACAACAAAAAATGACTGCAAATAAAAGAAAAGACTGCAAAAAAAGAGAGGTTGTTGGCCTCAGCTGAAGTTACTGCAGGTATATGTAGGGATTTGACTTGTGTACAATAGTATTCATTGTGCAGTTTGCCATGATGTTCCTCTGCGCCTGTATCTGGCTCAGGTCATGGTTGCCCTCTGACCAGGGTGGGGAGTCCATTGGCTCACGCTTGATGGCATGCACCAGGCCGCGACCTCTGAACTCGTAGAGCTTATAGTCCTGCTGCATGTAAGCTTTGTGCTCCGCCATGCCATTGGGATACATGTGCCCATCCACGCAGTTGGCACCCTGACTGCTGCTAAGCGGGTCCAAGGCGTCTTTGTTCAGGACGCACTTCAGGGGCTTGCCACTGCCACTGCTGCTGCTGGCGTATAGATACTTGTGATGCCTGTTGAGGGGTGGGCTGATGCCAGCCTTGCCGCGCTGGCACGGGGTGTAGTGCTCGTAGAAGCTGGACTCGTTTTTCACCTGTGGGCCCTCTGGGTATGTGACTCCGACTCCGTAGCGCCGCTCGCTGGTGGGCCAGATGCTGCTGTGGTGTGGAGCGCCAAACGTGTGGCAGCCGTTCTCTGAGTCCGAGTCCTGCTCCGTCTTGATGGCCATCTCTGGGACCAGCATGCCATTGTAACACTCGTCGTGCGCCATGTACCTGCCCTCCACCTTGCCCCCATCTACACAGTAGCCCTCCATGCTGGGCGCCTGAAGGTTATCATACAGCTTGCTGTGGGACACCTCCCCCCTGTGACCACCACCGTGGGAGAAGCTCGGGGACAGGCAGAAGGCTCCGGACCTGCCCGCGTGGCCACACTTGCTGAGCTTCCCAGGGAGGTAGCCGGTGCCGGGGCCGACGCGCAGCCCCGCACCAGAGCACACGTCCCAGGGAGGGTCCACGTGCTGGGCCTTTGAGCCTCCCAGCGAGGAAAGGCAGAAGTTGAGCGGCTCCTCCTGCGACGAGAGGTAGCCATCGCTCTTGTACTTGAGGGACTCTTTGGAGAGCGCCCGCCACGGGCTGTGGCTGGAAGAGCTGCTGGGCCAGTTGAGCAGCAGCAGGTCGTTGCTCTCTCCTCTGGACACACGGTGCCTCTTCTCACTGCCCAGTACATCACAATACAAAAGGACTGATGAGTTGAAAACTACAACCATAGTAGAGGGTGACTTTGTAAGAGGGGGGATACTGCATTCAAATTTATATCACAATATTTCAGGATGCTTTTGGAAGTGAATATTTATTTGAATGAAAAGCCTTTATCAGGATGTCCACAATTCACACTTTTCCCTCATTGGCTTAATTACTCCTTCCTCTAGGGGGTTCGGGCCTTAGGCTCTGTAAAGTGGCTTTAGACAATGTCAGTTGTTAATGGCGCTATACTAATAAATTCAATTCAATTCAATTCAATTGAATTTAATAAACAAAGCAGCCACTTAATACAACATACCCACCAGCTCCCACACCTCCCCAAGGCCTTTATAATAAACATATTTCTGCTAGTCTGAGCAGCTGTCTGAGTTTACCCACCAGTTTCCTTTGTGCTTGTTCTTCACCATCATGCTCTTCATCTTGAGCTCGGTGATGGAGGGCAGCAGCAGGGGCACTGCCACACAGAAGAGGGCCAACTGCGGGGGCAGGAGGGCCCCAGACTCCGTCTTCCTCTTCTGGCCCTGCAGGAACTTCAGACTGCCCTGGAACTGCAAACTCTGGGGAGGAGAGAGAGATGGGGCAGAAGGAAATAAATAAATGGTAAAGAGTGCTGTCTTATACTTCCATACAGTGGATGTCTAATGGTCACAGAGTTTCTATGCAAGATATGGTACAGCCAGAGGACAACCTAAGGCTACCGCTACTAGGACCAAAAGACTTCAGTATGTTTTTCATAGTGGCAATACAACTCATTCTAATTCCAAATCTATTATGATGTAATACGTTCACACCATTAAAAAGATTCTAAACAAAAACAACTACAATACAACAAAATACAGAAAACATCAAATGCATCAAAACATCAAATGCCTTCAGAAATGGCAGTGCATCTTTATATAAATGGTTTGTATTACAGTGTATTCACATAAATATTAATAACACTATATAAGTAATACATTATTAATTTAAATAAATAATAGTAAAACATCATTAATAAGTAATACATAAATTAGTATTTATTCAAACTACTTCTTCTTTTAACCCTATTTAGAATGTTTATTTTACACACTGATTAATCAAACATTAAGTGTAAAAAAAAAAAAAAGATTAAGTGTATAGTAGCTAAGGACAGTGTAGAAAGTGTGTGTGTGTGCACATGTGTGTCTTCACTGACCAGGAACCCTGAGGTGCTGTCCAGCAGGCAGCGTAGCCTGGAGATGAAGCAGCGTGTGAAGAACGGGATGAGGTCAGGAAGAACACCGTCTGGTTCCTGGGCATTGTACAGGCTGCCCACCACAAAGTCCTCTCCTGCAAAAGACAACAACGTCACATAAAACATTGCCGCTATGCGTGACCCACACAAGCCACCGTACACCACAGGTGCAAATACATACACTTTCATTCCAGCCCACAAAAGCAGAAAAGCTCACGTTCACACGCAATCTCAGTAACCGAGGTCCCTCTTGCTCTCACACATGCACTTTAATTGACGCACATAATCAGGCACATTTACTTGGCAATAACAGACAAACAATCTGGGACAATCAACAGGCATTGACACAGTTCTGACATAATTGCTCTAAAAGCACTCACATTAAATCAAAACCAACTGTGTCAAAACAATAGTCTCTGTTAAAACTCTTGTCCTTAAGTTACTTTTGTACCCAACCCCTCACACTCACTCACTCTCACACACTCTCTCACACACACACACACACACACACACACACACACACACACACACACACACACACACACACACACACACACACACACACACACACACACACACACACACACACACTCGCTCTCTCTCTCTCACTCTCTCTCTTTCTTTCTCTCTCTCTCATACACACACACAAACGCACACACACCCTCTCTTGAACATGTGCACACACACAAACAAACAATCACTCAACAGAGCCATCTACAGGCTGTGGCCCTGTGTTAACCTGGCCTGGTCCCCCTGGCCGCTGTGAGGGCCTCTGTGGATGGTAATTATATACACACCAGTTCCTGAGGCTGCGTGGTGCTCCTGCTGTGCAGGGTTCATGGCCCAGTGGAGCTGTCTTCTGAACTCCTGCCGCTCGTCCACATGGATATAATCAAAGACGTTCTGGTGCATCACGTCCGTCTGTGTGGGGACAGACACACACACACGCACCCACACAAACACACACACAGAGACACAAAAAAGGCCTTGAACTGGTGCACTCACTTAACCCCCTCACCATAGGTCCTCTTTGTGTTGGGTAACTGCAGTGACCCCTCCACTTAACCCCCTGCACGGTCGGCTGAACCGCACACAATGCTCAGACACGCTGGAGGTATCTGGGCCGACACCACAAGTGTTGGACTGCGGGAGACCTGCTGGGCTTTCTGGCGCTTCTGTTCGGATGGATCCCCTTCGCTCCCCATGCATCTTTGCCTGCCTGAGAGTGGGGTGGGGGCTAAGGGGTTCATGTTCGTGCGGCTGCCTCAACTGAGCTCACCCCAAATCCTCGCAGGAAAGCGGAGATCACTGTTTAGTATGGCCATCAACACATCGAAAACATTCTCTCTGAAAACAAGGCAAGGAATAAACTGGCAATTTCCTACAGACACACGCCATTTTAAAGTGGAAACACCTTTTTATCAGGGCACTTCTAATGCCTAATCTAACTGCTGCTTATTTGTGAATACACTGCTACTTGTGATGCTTGGTCACTACATGCACTAGGCACAGAGCATTGATAACAAGTCAGTCCAGCTGCAGTAAATGCTCACAGACAAAATTCCTGATTTTCATAGCAGACAAAAGTTTAATGGTTCTATCAAAAGAACCATCCCCTCCATGCTTGCCCGCTCTCAGTGGAGTGGACATGCGAGGAAGCGTGAGAGGTTCTCTCTGGCTGTTTAATCAGTGAGGTTTATGATAAGTGCCCTCTTGGGGCCCAGGGGGCTCTTTGGGCCTCCCCCTCTCCCCTTCTCCCCTCTCTCTCCCTGCCTGCTTGCTTTGCCAGTGTGTGCTGCTGGGCCGCCAGTGTGCCGGCTGGCTTGTTTGCGAGTCGAGTTCGCGTGACACCAGGGCTGCTCGCATGAGGACAGACGCTGATGGAAAAAAAAAAACTCCCAACGCCTGCCCACACTCGTAATTCCCCCCCTTCCTCCTCCTCCTCCCCCTCCTCCTCCTCCTCCACCTCTTCAGCTTCAGTTATACCCTCTCTTCATAAAACGACAAACTCCCTCTAAAATATTCAACCTTCCCATAATATCTGCGTCCAAGGCACGCAACACAATGCTTCGCTTCGCCTCGCGGAGACGCTTGCATTCGCATGCTTACAACACGCATGCTTACAACACGCACCAATAGTATCCCTGTTCCCCCTCAGAGGGGGGAAGATCTGATGACTTGTTTGTCAGATTCTCTAATGCACACTAAAGAGACGCAGCACAGAAAGGTCTGTTCGTGAGTTGTAAACTAAGTAAGGGGTGAACAATCGTACCCTTTTTTTTTAACGTAATGGTGGGAAAGTATTCAAACATATTTTTTTTCTGTCATCAACCACAACTGTCGTGAGACCTACTCCCACAAGATTTAATACTGTTTGGATCCTGTTTATAGATGATTGTACACCTCCTTTTCTAAGATTTTTACCCAGTTAATACCCAGTCAATTATGTTTGTGCAATTTCCACTGAGTGAGGAACGTTCATTTACATTGTACATTATTTCATTAGTTACATTACTTCATTAGATAGAATAGAAATAAATGATCATAATTATATATATATATGCGTGTGTGTGTGTGTGTGTGTGTAATTATAATAACACATAACAATGGTTTTCACAAATGGGTTAACAAATTACACTGAAATGTCATGAGGTGAATAGTGAATAGTCAACCATTACTATTTAAAAACAATAGAAGACTGTAGCCTACCTGATGGAAACCCAAGTAGTCAACAATAGATGACGAGGCGTAGAATATCATGCCATCAGAGCTCACAACCAAAGCAAATCCAGTGAGGGACTGAGGAAAAACAAGAAAACAAATACCAAAACATAAATAATACAATCAAAAAAAGAAAAAGAAACAAGTATTATAGTTCATGTACTGTATGTCACAACAGTCATGTCCATGCCTTTTTGCATGCATTCTTTGCACATTTCTGAATATGAACAATACGTGGATTTGTGCGTGCTCTTCACTGTATGAACGAATCCAAGAGATGACACACAAAACGTTGGAACTGGACCAAGCAGCAGTCATTTGAGAAAGCACAGAGAACACACTTTACTCCTGACAGGGCTTGAGGTTCAGAGCCATACCACCTCAGTTTCATCAGCTCTGGTCTCCTTCTCTGGGTGTGTGCAGGTTGCCTATGGTGTGTGTGTTTTGCATATATTGCGTATCGTTTGTGTGTGTGTATGTGTGTGTGTGTGTGTGTATGTTACTGTCTATCATTTTTGTGTGTATGTTTTGCGTGTTGTTACCCGCGTGTGTGTGTGTGTTTTGTGCACTTGATTAGGTAGTGAGTGTGTTTTTTTATTTACATTCGCGTGACTCTGGCGTGCTCCTTGCCAGGCTGTCACCCTGGGGTCAGCTGGGGCCCCCGCTCGCTCTCTCCGCTGTGACACTGACCTAACAGTGTCACGATCAGCGAGCCTCACCCTGCCCCACTGCTCCGCCCCGATCCGCTCCGTTGTCACGCCAACAAGGGCGGGGGGTGGAGGAGAGAGTGTGAGCCGACGATCAAGCCGTTTATGTGGCAAGCACAGGGAGGAAAGGAATGGAGGAAAAGAGGGAAAAAAACAACAAACAAAAACAACAAAAAGGAGACGGATGGTGGGAAAGCTGGAGGAAGCGAACGAGGGAAGAGGAGAGAGATTAGAGGAGAGGAATGCAAGGAAAGGAGGGGCGGCGGAGGGCCACACCACGCCCCGCCCTGTACACCTTTTAATGGAGAGGACCATTTGTTTCCCCCATTAAATGTTTATTGTCCTCACGAGCCTGCGCTTTACTGGGTTTCGCTGGGCTCATCCCTCTCGCATGATGTGATGTGAGCGCTTGACAGGCGGGCGGTGTGAACCGGTGGGAGTGACCGCTGACAGCTCCGGAGGGAGGTGACTCAGTGTCCTCCATCACTGAGCGGCAACACCGTGAAAACACATGTGAAATGTTCTTGTGTGTGTTTGTGATGACCTTGCTTGGGCTCTTTGGTTCATTCTCAGTTTCTTTTGTATCTCACGGCTTTCCAGAAGCATACTTGTAAAAAAAAAAACACAGACACACACACAAACACCCTCACACATATGAGCATGCACACAAATCCTTGCAAACACGCACTCACAAACACAGACACATACACGCACAAGCACCCTCACACAAATACACACACACACACACGCGAAATCTGACCCCTCCATTGCTCTCTCACCTCCATAAGGAGGTCACTCTCCACCACGCTGCTCTCTGCTGGAAAGGCCTCCTTCCTGGGGTTGGCCATGGCACTGCTGGCCTCACTGCTGTGCTTGTTGCAGGGCTTTTCTTGAATGGCTACAAAAGAAAGAGAAATAGAGAGAGGGAGAGAGAGAAAAGGAGGGAGAGACAAAGAGGAAAACAAGGGAGAGAAAGATGAAAGATGGAGAGAGACAGCGATCAGATGAGTACATCTGGAGTATGGTTGCTATGCATTTCATGTGAAATGACAGTGGCTGTATAACATAACAAGGACAGTCAGATGAAACCATGAATTTAGAAGCTCACTGTTTAACCCTGCAGTTATTTCCGATTTAGTACATCTTGCACTTTCGACATCACAATCCATCTCTCATCTCTGTCATGGCACATACATCTCGTGTGCCCGAACCGCCACACCAAACCACGGCACGGTATGGCACGGCACGGCACACACACGCAGCCAGTCACTTGCATTGGTCCACACGCTGTCACACACACAGGGTAATCCATGGGCGTGAGTGTGCTGCACGGCACCCAAATGAGATCAGGCACAGCAGACCCACCAAAACAAAGGGCTCTATCGGGCCAGTCACGAACCCCTCAGCAGCACAGCACAGCTAAGGCGGGGCTCGGCCCACATCAAGCATCCCACGGCCGGGGATTCACATACACACACACACAAACACACACACACACACAAACACACACACACACACACACACACACACACACACCCTTTCATCCCAACACAGACACACAGACATCAACATACATATAAGTACATATACAAACACACACACACACTCGTTTGCACGCTCCTGCCCTTCCACCCCAACACAGACACACACACACACACATACAAAAACAAACACTACCCAACAAACACACAGAAAACTCCCCCTCCCCTCCACCTTTGCAGACACTAGACAGCATTGAGAAACCTTTAAGGCTTCTGCTATTTTTCCCACAGACTAGTCTGCGTGCGAAACCCCAAAACACCACACACTACACAAAGCCAGAGCAGACAGCTTTCGTGCCGACCGCGAGGCTTTTATTTCTCATTCGCCGTTCCACAGATATTTGGTTTCTGATGAGTTTCTCAGAAACGTTCCTCTGAACCGCTAAAGTTGGCTGAGACTGAGACAGGATGGGAGTGAGTGGAGTTGTGCAAGGGAAGGGCAAAAGGACAGAAAGCCATCTTTCCAGGATGCCACAGACTCCACACCACTTTAAAAACAAATTATTTTAAACGCCTTTTTTCCTCATACTTCAATGATGTATTCAAATCTGAAGGGCCGGAGTTGCACATGAAACTGTGTGTAATTCATTGGAGATACACAACCTCTGCCTCAGGGCTATTGAGTTTTTTATAAGGCACATACTTATCTCTTTTTAAAAAGACATTACCTTGAGTTTGTTTTGCGGTTCTTTGTTGTCAAAGATCTACGGCAGACACCAGTGTTTACCCTACTCACCCCAGGACACAAAGAGATCCACTTGATCCATGTACTGTGAACAGACTCAGCACGCTCCGTGGTGCCATCTGCTGGCCAGAGAGAGGAAGAGCCACCACCCCGTGATGGCACTCCTGAACTCTCGCCCCCACTCCCCCCCCACAGCCCTTGCGTGTTCACAGCAGAGATATATTCACAACTAACTCAAGGGGGGGGGGCATGGCCCCCAGCCATCTCATTAGCCTATCTCCGCCCCCTACCCCCTTGTGCTTAACCAGGAAATACGAGAGAGAGAGAGAAAGAAAGAGAGAGAGAGAGATAGAGAGAGAGAGAGAGAGAGAGAGAGAGAGAGAGAGAGAGAGAGAAAGAGAACATGTTGGCTGACTGACTGAGCCTCCACGGTCACGCAAGCCAACCGTCTGTCAATCTTCCTTGTTCCTGACAGTAACGGGGCGGAGTGTATGTGTGTGGGAGGGGGGAAGGGGGGTTGAGCTGGAGGGCTTGCGTGCAGGATGGCAGGCAACATTAGCCAATGAAGGAATCATAATAACAACAGCTGTGAAATATTGATGACTACGAGATAATGCAGACTGAATGAACACAAACCCCTATGACAAGCTTCTGCATCAACATTTCCTTCAACAAATCCTTCCAGAGCACAAATTTCCAGTGCTCATCCAGCACTTCCAGTGTGTGATATACACTTCAACCAATATTGCATCAAGACACACACACAGCCCGCACACACCCACACAATGTCTTAACAAAACTGAAGAGTCTTGTTTTGGGAAGCCTTTTGCATACCAAAAAATATATAAACCTGTAGAATAACAAATGGGCAATTGGCTATGAAGTTCAGAATTGTCTCGAAGATGATGACAGAAACAATGCAATAAAGTATAAAAAAAAAAACTATTATAAAAACCCAATGAAATGTATCCGTAGCCATGACTTCTTTGAGTTGTTCCATTCTGACTGTCACTGTCACTGTGCCACCATAGGTTGTGTAGCTCTCTCTCAATCAATGCTTCATACTTAAACAAAGAATTACGAATCAGGAGTTAGAACTAGAAGCACACACACACACATACAGCCACACACACACACACACACACATATATATAAATATACAGTATATGTGTGTGTGTGTGTGTGTGTGTGTGTGGGGGGGGGTGTATATATGTGTGTATATATGAATATGTAACAGTAATGTGCTTCAGGCATGATATGAAAAAAAGACAGTAATTATGATCAAGCTTTTGAAAATCGTGCTACAAACTGCACTCTCGGTCACGCATGATGATCCAAGCCCGATTGGAGGGAGTTAAAAAAAACAAAAAAAACATCAGGAAACAAATCTGTTGCTAAGGATTACTCACCACCAAGTGAGTTTCATCGGAAAATGTAGTACCTTGCACTTCAGTTTCTCTGTCTCTGTCTCTTTTGTCTAAGAAAACATGAAAGTGATGTAAAACTTGTGCTTCAGAAATGGGAAGCGATATTAATAATCCAGTCCCCTACTTTCTGGAAAAACCCTGGGATTGCATCGCCTTGTCCAGGCTATTATAGATCGAGAAGAAAAGCCTGTAGCGCCCGTGGAGCATTTAAAGTGGGCGATGCTGTTCAGGCATTAGCTCAGACATGGGTCTGTGGGCGATTTTTGTACACGCGCCAGAGAAGCACATTATCTTTGTGTTTTTGCTCCAAAGTGGGCACGTATCTTGGATGAGATTGGTACAGTTTGGGAATGTACTGTCTGACAAGATCTCATTTTAAGCTAATGGAAATCTCCAGCAAGAACCAGCAGAACCACCAGGCAGTAGAGTTCCTCTTTAGGAACGGTCTG
>NC_045173.1:18726343-18853843 GCF_900700415.2 Clupea harengus | reverse complement strand
GATGTGGGTTTCCCACCAATTATTTGGCTCTGATATGGTTTTTTCTCCCTTTCTCTATGGTGGGACTCAATAGTACATCTGGCGTCCCTCCAAATGCACCTCTTCCAGCCTCAATTAGGTTTAAGGCCCGTTTGACATGTAAGCTGATGGAGGATCACCGAGGGTGAATCCGTCAGGGAACGAAAGCTGATGATGTTTTTACACGAACAGATCCGCCATAATGAGGTATCGGGTGGGGCAGGCTAAGGGTGAAGCGGGGGGGGGGGGGGTATGGGGGATGGGGGGGGGGGCGCAAGGGGACATCAGCAAGCAAAGGGGTTGATCACTACAACCCCTTATTTTTCTAATTGAGAGGAGTTGAGCTCACGCTCTGTTTTGAGACATAAGATAATAATCACTCTGACAATCAATAACCGCAAAGCTCAAGTCTATATAAACACTGACAGTGCTGGCGCCGTGTCAAAGTGTCGTGTCTGACAAACAGACAGTAGCCATATGAAATACATATATTGTCAAAAAACCTGATAGTTTACATGAAATCACTGAAACATAGCAGCATTCAAAAAATTTGGTAAAATCTTTGGAGGGGTTTGATCGGTTGGAAAAATCAATACCTGCGCTTTGTTAAAGATGAAAACAAAGGCTTCAGAAGGGATCATCTGCTGATCCACCCGTAGAGAGCATAACGACTACTCCACTGAAACAACGCGCACCTGAATCACATGCCCAAATTCTTGCCCAATAGTGATGTCTGCTCACAACAAAGGTGCCATGTTCGTGACATTACATCACAGTGACAAGGTACCAGTGCATGAAGAGCTCTGTGCTTATGGGGAGGAGGAGAGAGGAGAGGAGGAAAGAGAGAGAGGAAAAAAAAAAACGGCTTCGGCAAAATGACACACCATGTCAGGCGGACATTATTGCAGTTGTCACGCAATGCTATAGAGCTTAACGCCAAACTCCTTTATGACATATTCGGGTCATTTACCGCTGGTTCGCACGGCATTGCGTGCAGATGAATTGGTTTCCAGTTGCTTGCGGAGGCAGACCCTCACATATCAATGAATGTTGTCTTTGAGGCAATATGAATGCCCTCACACTCACTGTTAACAATGCATGTGTCAAACTTGAGCCTGATGCATTTGGATGATGTGATATAAACTTTTTTCTGGATTTTTGCATGCTTTGTACATGCGTTTACATGCTTGTGGAGAGAGAGAGGGATATATCATGCTACGAGCAAGGCCTGCACAACCCCAGCGCATATTCTAATGTAATTCTATTGTAATTATCCGACCTTCACCTTGACATGTAAGGATGCTTCTTTCAGAACTACAGAATAAAAGTGGTGGAAAATGATGATTTTCCTTTCAGATACTACTACAAATGAAAACCTCTTTCAGATGGAGAAGCCTTGATATTCTCTCAGCAGTAATGCTTAGGAAATGACTTAAAGCGTTTCTTCATGGCAATGGCCTAGGAAAAAGCTTTTAATCATGTTCAGAACCCTTGAGCGCATTTAAACTGAATTGAATTTCATACATCTGCTTTAACAAACATTAATTCACGACAGAGTAGCCTTACATCTTTGAACGAGAAAAGAGAACTCAGAAAGAGTTGAAACAGCACGATGAAAGGATGAAGGACAAGGAGAGAGGGAGGAGAAGAAAAAACAAAGAGAAAAAATTCTCCAGAGAGACCAGATGTAGGGGATCTGAGGATAGACTGTCTCGCACGGAGCTGCCACTTTCTCGGACAGGGGGGTCAAACTGTTTCTTACTCTTGTAGCCGATACAACACATTCACAGATGATGAAAACAAACACTTGAGCATTTAACAGGGGGAGGTGGATGAGCCAGGGAGGGTGGGGGTTGGGGAGGGGGGGTAGAACAGAGGGGCGGAGGGAGCGACAGGAGGAGGAGGAGGGGGGGGGGGGGGGGGGGGGTAATGGAATTTCCCTGTTCTGCACGCGATCCCGGGGAGGATCTGCCAAGAAGGGTTTAGCGGCTGCCAAGCGCCAGAGGAGCTCCCTGTGCTTTAGGGGCCAATTTGAGCATGATACGGAGAAGAGAGAGAGAGACGGCGAGCGAGCGAGCCTGGTGTGGCATGGCACCTCTCTCCCACTGCACTGCACGGTTACCACTACTGTTACCTTCAGTGCCAGTCACAGTGCCACCACGCCAGCCTCTCCCTCTGTCTCCCTCTGTCTCCCTCTGTCACTCTCTCTCTCTCTCCTCTGAGATTAGAATGAGGGAGCCTGGTATGGCATCTCTCTCTCACTGCGCTCCACTGTAGCCTCTACCGATACTATTGGCTCCAGTGCCACTGCTAGTGCCACCACGCCCAGTTACCAGGACCAGCCCTGTGGGCCACGCTACTGACAAACTGGTCCCTGGTTCCCTAATACTGGTTCTCAGGTTTTCATTAACTCAGTGCAGCTTGTTTTTTGAGTGCCTGAATGCTGTGACTCATCCGTTGGACTATCAAGTTGGCTTTCGGGGACAATAAATCACAGAGCGGCCTAAATGTCACGCACCTGCGGCTGCTGACGAAAAGGCAACCGGCGAGGTTAAGAGAGAGAGAGAGAGAGAGAGAGAGAGAGAGAGAGAGACTTGAGATCCATTAATCTGCCGTGAAATCACAAACGAGAGCAACTGGGTTTAAGCACATCATGGCCGAGGAATGCATCTGTTAAAACATCTGAAGGGAACACAGAACACAGAAACACAAGGGGAATGGGGATGGGATCTATTTCCTTTACACATGTCTGTAATCACAGCCAAGGTGCAGCGTTTACTGCTGTCTCTGGAGAAGCTGCTTTGTACTCCAACACTGTGAACTGTTTGCAGAGATGGAACGCTTCATTTGAACAGTGTTATCATGTCTTGCAAAACCACAGAATTGGCAGAGGTTCTGATTCATTGTAGCAGATCGGCATTTCATTTAATTCATTTATTAATCGATATATGGATGTTGCTTAGGCAAATGACAGCATTGCATCACTGCCCCATAAGCAGGACCCCATAGGGAACTGACTGAGGCGACTGTGGTGATGCCATGTGATGTGCTGTGATGCTATGTGATCTACAGAAGTGGAGGTCATGATGTTTTGTTTCACATTCCATTTCCCCTTTTTCTGAGTAAATGGGAGATTGGATGGGTTCCTATTTGACTCCCAGTCATTCACAGAAATCAGATCAGAGAGGCACGCAGAACCAAAAAAAGGAACAATGTTCCACTTGGGGGAAAATCACATCTCACCACCTACTATGATAATGCCAGCAATTGTCTCTCCCTCTATCCCACTCCCATTCTCTCTCTCTCTCGGGTACATGAAGCCCATTTTCAGACTTGGCATCTACCACCAGCACGGCGCATACTTGTACACTGTAGTGAGGTCATCAAAAGCAGACTGCAGTGTGTGTAGTGGCAGCAGGACGGGTAGGGGTGTGTGTGTAGAACACTTGCCGCATGGCGTACGCCTGCGGGGAACGAGTGCGGCTTTGCCAGGGCTTCAGTCACGCAACGTTCGCCAAAGGCTCACTGGAGCATTCATTACCCATGAGCCTCTGCTCCGCTCTGTCTCTCTCTATCAGTCTCTCTCTCCCTCCCTCTCTCCCCTCCACCCCGTTCAGCTCAGAGGCTCGATTACTCCCTCATGTGCTGGAACGAGTTACAGCTTCCCACACTCACTCAGCACCAGCTGAGGCTTGTCAGCCATCCACTACTGCTCTGTCCCTCCTATCCTCTCTTCTTCTGTTGTTTCCTTTCTTTCCTCTGAGGGCTGATGAAAGGGAAATACAGCGACCAGATTAACTCTCCGGATTCCTGAGAAAAAGGAAAAAAAGAGACGGGTGTTGCTGACTTCTCCTACTCATCGCAGATGAATTATTCAGAGGGAGCGTATGATAGAATTTGCCACTGGGATCATTACTATGTATGCATGTGAACTGACAAAGCATGGAAGGCGAGGTGTAGGGCTTTTTTCAGGTCACAGCACTACATCATTCAGTCAGCACCTTGATTTCCGTACGGATGTTCATCCACAGCTGAGGCACCACTCGGTCAAGTTACTGCTGTTCCTGAACAGCATTTAAATTGATGTATGCATGAAATAGGTGTGGTGGAGTCTGTATCCCCACAAATTTTATGTCTCACCTATACTACACTATAAATACCAGTATACTGATATCAGTGAAAGAAACCAGTTCCTAGGTACATACGGGCATCACTTGGGCACCCGTTGGCACCTATGGACTGGGTTAATAAACCACCGGGCATAAACTTTGGCTGCCCTCCTGCTGTTTCCTAATGGGCACTGTTGGCCAGTGACACTTCTTGGCATTCCACTAGGAGCACTGACAATGCTGCAGCAGTGGTGATGGCGGCAGCCAGAAATGCGATTCTGAACGCAGTGAGTTTTCACCGCTGCCCTCCCAAAGACCCCCACGGTCCGGTCATCTGTGTGTATCATCTTTTATACTTCCTGCACCTCATTTATCTTTAAACGAGGTCACCCAGCACGATCAAACCACTGTAGTGTGCCACACACCGTATGCATGCTAAATCCTATTAGCCATTACTGTAAGCCTATTGTGAGTGGCCGCTGGTAGGGTACCTGCGTGCGTGATGTCTAAGTGCCTCCCATACCGAAGCTGGCAACAGGAAGCACGGCTGTTGGCAAAGAGGAAGAGGTGCACGTGGTGCAGAGGTTCTCAACCTATGGAGGCCCACAAAGGTCAAGGCACTATAATTACATGGATCATGCCACGCCAGTGTGCCCAGGAGAACTATTCAGAGTGATATCACTAATCAGAACAATTCTATTCCTTTAGAAGTATATAGTATAGATTCTATGCAAGCCTTTGTGACTGGAGGGGTGCCATGACATTATTATATACTTCTACATCTTATTATATTCTGTGTTTCAGTCAGCAGATTCACTGGTTACATGTATTAAGTTTTAGACAGAAAACGTCCAGGAGTAACCTCAGAGTCACAGTTATTGCAAAACTATCCCTAAAAATAAACATTGGGCATTTATTTTCTTTCCCCTTTTTTTTTGCTCTAGAGGAAGTTAATGACGGTATTCGTGCCTCCCATAATTTTTTCTGCGTCCACAATTATTATTATCAAAGCAGAGTGAATGTGAGTGTGTATGTGTTTGCCTGATTGCGGGACCATCCGAATGTGAGTGTAATTGTAGCAGACAGAGACCCAACAATGGTGTTGGGCCAACAAAGGGACTTCACAGGACCTCATGCCGAGTTCTCAGCTCTGCAGTGCCGGGACGGAATACTTTGTGTCGCGACCGGAGACGATTTGGGGTCAGGCACTTACGGCCTTTGTCGTGCTGGACCAATCTATGCAATTACTCATGAGAGACCAAAGCACAAAAGCCTCTGTGAAGGATATATTTTGATGGTAAATGTCCTAATCCATACTCCAGTTCCAATACATACTCCGCCTCTAGCCACAAGTTACGCGGCTTTAGAGGAAAAACAAGTAATAACAAAGAAAGCGAGAACAATTAATAAAACCATTAAAACTTTTCTGGCAAGTCTACCATAATTCTACCTTTTTAATCACCTATATAAAAAGCCATACTTATAGATATTTCAAATCTGTGCAGATTCCAATCTCCTACGCTCCTTGCCTACAATCAAAGCAAGGCAAGGCAATTTTTTTTTATACAGCACAATTCATACACATTGGTAAATTCAAAGTCCTTTGCAAATGAGCAGATAAAAGAACATAGAAGAGAGCAGCGATGACCCTTTTCCACTTGTATGAACCAGGCACACCTGAATCTCAAACCAACCTGTCAAATCTCCTCATATATCAGCTGCCCTGACATACTATATTTCATGTCTTACAAGGTGACAGGATATGAAACTCAAAAGAGAGACAACACACACACACACACACACACACACACACACACGGGGACAAACAAACACACATACATACACATTCAAAAACAAACATACATACAGACCACACACACACACACACACACACACACACACACATTCACAGAAGGCCACAGCGAGATGAATTTGAGTAAAAGGTGAGGTCTATTTGAAAAGTTCAAATATCCAACGCCTGTATTAATCACATATCTGTTGAGGGATCAAGGCTGTGACAGAATTAATGTATACGCTCAACTAGCGTCTGAATCAGTGCCAGATTTGCGCCGCCCCCGTACCAGACCCGTTGGGGCGGTACAGTGACAATATCATCCTGAGTGGCAGGGGTCAGGTACATGAACTCCTGAAAAACATCAAAAACACTGTGACAGTTAATCTGTTGCAATTATCCACAAGGTGAAACTGGAGAAAAACCCAGGACGACCGACCAACTGCAAACCATTTACCACCAGTAGGCAGCTGTGCTCAGGGCTAGGTTTGCCGAATTTGTATCCAGATCCAGGCAGCTGACCATGGGAGATGATGAATAGTGGCAGTGAACAGTGGCAAACTGGACATCAGGCACAAACCATGCAAACTGCACATACAAACACACTCATACACACGCACACACATGCACACACACACACACACACACACACGCACACGCAGAAGAGGTAGGATGGAGGAACTTACAGCTTTCCTTTTAAGATGTAGAAACAACTTCCCTTTGAGTGAATTTAAAGAAAGCCATTTTGTTCCTTATTTCCTCTCTTCAACACACACACACACACACACACACACACACTGGTTCTGCGCAGTGCATGAGAGCACTTGGCACTCTTGCTGTCCCCCTAGTGGTCTGAGCATAGTTCTGAGATGGAGGAGCACCTGCATGCCAACAGCACTGACCCTGGCTGTGCTCCACCAACCTGTCCCTGCTCTAAACCAACCCTGCGGTGGCTCCACGCTCCACACGACCACACACAGCACACACACACAATACACACCAGTGTCCGTGTGCATCTCTAAAATCACTTGAGAATAAAGTGTCCTTTGTCCCCGAAACCTGAAGTAAGTTCAGCAGCAGGCTGATATACCTTTCGTTTCCATAAACGGGCTCCTGGAATCTCATACAGGCCGTCAGGATCGTGAATATCAAGAAAGCTTTTGATTGAGAAAATACAACTGTGGCAAAGGATTCTGAGTTTATGTAGGCTACGCACTTGTTTGAGGTTCCAAGAGTGAACGTTTTCCCTCTGCCTTATTAATAATTGAGACAGTTAAATGGGTCTTATGAAGAAGAGAAATATATAGCAGATTAGAAGACGCTAAGTGGAATAAATGATTCAGCAAATGGAGTAATTTAGCCTAGCTCCATTCTGTATGAGGACTTCAGAGGAAATGACAATGCAAAATAGTTTTTATGCATATAAAAAGGAGAAGATGAGCTTTTTATATAAAGCCTCAGTAAAGCATCTCATATGAGAACAAGCACTTCAAAAATAAAAGAACCCAGCAGCAGTGAGAGATTTCTCCACAAGACCCCGTACAAAAAGCCAGTAAAGACACTCATTATACTATTATGTATTATAGAAAGACAAACACAATAGAGGCACTTCTATGTAGTAGAAACATGATGGACATATCTCTTATTGAACATACCCACTCACTCACCTAAACTCTGGGTGGGGGTATGATTCCCATTCATTGGCAATCCTTAATAAGCAAAGATTCCAGTCAAATTAAGTTCACTTACTGGGGCAGAATGAATGAGCCCACTCACGCACTGGAGTTCTTTATTTAATCAGATCTGAATAACGTTTCACATCTCCTCAGCATGGATAGACAGCGTTATTGATTGGGCCGGGTGGGGTGGGGGTCGGCTTGGTTGCCGGGGGTCCCCCAAAAAACTAACGGACTTATGCAAATGATAGAAACTCCCACGCCAATGGTCAAGGAGAAGGAGCTCTTGGCGGCCCTTACCTTGGAAGAAGCTCTTCACACGTAGGTAGCTGACGCTCAGGCGCAGCACAGACAGTTTGTCCAGTTTGGTGATGATGTCTGGGGTGAAGGGCAGCAGGCTGGCCAACCTGTCCAGCTCCGCGTTCAGGCGGTCCCGGTGCCGCTTGGACGGGTTGGACTTTTGGCTGGATGAGGCCGGTTTCCTGTCAAGGTGGTTCACAGAGATCAAAAAGAGAGGACAAGTTAGTCAACCGTGCCACTGAGCACAGTTTTAACAGGTTTCTACTTATTCATGTAACAAAATCAAAACTTTGTGCCACACTGTGTATCACACAGACTACTTGGTATAGTACATATATTACCTTGGTATGAGTATAATCACAAGTTCTGACAAATTATAGTTTTTGCCACCATTGAACTTTTGTTTTATTTATTTATTGGTTGCTTGGTGTCCCTGTTGACTGTACTGAATGTTCCTCCTCAGAGCTTAAAACAAACTTTTGAAGGTGAAAAACTGAACTTCGTTGCAATAAAGTAACAGAGAGGAATGTGCCAAGTGGTTCTCTAGTGTTTTTGTGACTCTCCTGAAAATAGGTCTGCTATTAATAATGTAATTTATGGGGAAGTTTAAAACTATGGAGCAAACAAGTGCCTGAAATCACACTGGGGATAAAAAATGTCACAAGTATTGCTAAACCCTTGATCACATGAAAGTGATGAGTTAAACATATAAATCAACATATCAGTAGACCAATTTACCAGGAAAGTCATTAATCGGATGAATGTGGAATGTGTCAAATTAAACAAATATATTGGCATAACTTTTCATTAACTACTTTATATTTCACTAAATAAAGAAAACAAACAAACAAAAACATTGAGAACATTGCCAGAATAATTAGTTGACAAATGCATATGAATTCAGAAGTAGTAGTAGTATATTCTTGATATACACATTCAATAGTATAAACAGTAGTGAGATCATATTTAAGTCACTTCTTTAAGAAGTTATTAACTTACTCCTGTGTTTACTTGGCCCTTTTACAAGTAACTTAACCCAGTACCAAAATATATTACAAATAAATCCATTAGTATCCACACAGTGTTTCCTCAATTGAAATCATTTTCTGCACCATAACTCAACCGTGTAAAAAAGAAATTGGGTTAAAACTTAACTGTTTTTGAATAGGCTTCCTCCTCTTCCTCCCAGCATACAGACAGTCCCCCGGTGGAATCATGGTACTAGAATGATGCCAGTAAACTTTGTCAAAAACTGTCACGAATTTATCACACAATAGTAGTTGTAGCTTACCACATGCAATTTAATAATAGCTCTGAGATTGTTAAGTGTTTCAGTAAACGGACATGATGACATTTAATTCTCAGGAAGACCATTCGGATTAGCGCACATCATGCTGCTGCGCTACTGTTTAACAACAAAGAAGCGCGTGGCACTGGTAGGTAACTTCACAATGTCAAAACATCTTTTTTTTCAAAGTTTTAAATTATACCAAAATACAGTTTAACAAATAGTGACAACTATTACTCACCAAAGTATCCGGTCAGAAAGCGTATTATTCCTATCCACAATGGCAGTGGTAGGCAAGATCCCGAAACTATGAAATGAACCGGTCGCAACTATTGACAGTTTGCATTAGTGTAATGATAAAAGTGATTCTTCTTGTTTGGGAGCTAATGAATATTTTGCCTTAGACTTTGACACCCGTCTATTTCCCAACTGAGCTCATGGGATGTGTGTACATGAGTGGGAGCCCGTTGGCAGATGTGGTGAATGCTTTGCACCCGATTGGGTGGCGTTCACATCCTCGTGTTTCAGGTGGTGGATTCCTCTCAATGACTCGCGCTTCGCACGCAACGGCTCATGGACTTATTACACATCCTCTTGAGCTCACTCACGCACCCGCTCGTAGCTCGCTGGAACCTCCACGCACACAGCCTACCCTTGCACAATATGAAGCATGCATTCGCAAACGTAAAACAGAAACGGTAGATAATTGCTACATAATTCCAGGTCTTTTTGGGAAACTTTTGTGCCTTTTTTGGGGAGCGAGAAACATGAGGAAATCGTTTTTAAAAATCACGGGGATATGTCTAATTCAGTGATTATAGTATGGATGGTATGGATGCTCCTTATCTGAATTTCTCTTAAACCGACCGTCTTTAGACTTCCTTGAAGGTTCCTTGTGCGCAACATCTTTTCATAGTATAAGTAATAACTACATGGCGTAATGAAGTCTAGTATTTAACGTGTGGCAAACAATTGGTTGTAGCTTATTATAGGGAGTACGGATATAATCTACCATTACAGTCCTAACATTTTTGATTTATGTGTGGGTGCATGTGAAACCGTATTTTGCTTAAGAGCAGAGAAAGTACGCGATATAGAACTTGACTGGCCTATATGTCAGTCATACATACAATGCCCACATTCTGATCGCGTGAGAGTTGATTGTTTAGGCTAACACTAAATATAACAAAATTAATATTTCATGAAGAAAGGCATTAAATGGAAGTGTGACATTTAAAAGACCCTGGGCTCTGAGTCAGCAGCACCAATGTAAACACAACTAAATCTATTTCCTGAAAACACAAATCAATACAGATTACCCTGCGAACCTATTACCCGGTCATCAAATTCATTGCCAGACTTCTCCCAGTGACTCAGGAACCCTTCAGTGCGCGTATAAACGGCGCCATCTTGTGTACATAAATCATCAAAACATGCACGTGCAAAATCATGTTTATTATCTTGTTAACAGACACTGTATATACATTTACACATACACAGTGCATCTCCATCAAAAGCTGATCAAACATGAGCCTGCAATTTTATGCACATTGTGAAAACATTAGTCCTCCAAAATGTAATTTGGATTCACCACAAGATAAGGGTCTTCTTCCGTTACAGGTTCTTCCCCTTCTTTCCCAACTTTCTTCAGTCCAGTTTTTGTCAGTTCTATGATTACATGGTCCTGTGCATGGCAGAGAGAAAACAAAGGATAATTTATATACCAGACCTCAGATAATCAATAATGAACCATGGCACTAATTAGATCGAAGAAACAGGAGAAAACTGAGTGAATAAATCAAATACATTTATGGCTCTAGGTTTCACCACACTTCAAAATGGAAACTGTCCAAGAAAACAGGAGTCACTCACATAATGAACGAGTCTGTGGATCACCCTCTCAATCAGGCTTTTCTTGGCAATGAGCTCAGCCTCGGAGTCAATCTCACTCTCCATCTCTTTCAGATACCAGTTGATCAGCTCACTCTTCTTTAGAGAAGACTCCTCATCCACTAACACAAAGTGACAAACACACGTTATAAAATATTGCTTGCACACACACACGCCTCAGGCATGACAACCAACCCACGGAAGTGACATTTGGAGTTTACCCTGGTGACCCATGTCTGACTTCTCCAACTCTTCCCCTAGAATGGCTCTCCAGTCTTACAGAGGTGATTAAGATCACTAATGCACATGTCAACGAGAGGAAGGCGTGGCAAATATTTTCAAAGCTCTCTCCTCTGTTGTTGACCCACCCAAGTTTTACACACAAGTGTTTTTTCAAAACAGATGTTGACCACATTCAAAAAGATGCTTCAACATCCAAATACTGTAGCATTCGGTAGTAACAAAAGCAGTCAGTGCTCTTAAATGAGTCATAGAACTAATCCCTGTAGGTGTATGGGTCTTACGCTGTTCCAGCTTCTGCATGTGCAGCACCAGTAGGTTGGACACTCTCCGGTACTCAGAGAAGGACATGCGGATAGCGGGCTTGGCGGCGGCGGCGGCGACGGGCCTCTCCTGGTCAGGCTGCTCCATTTCCATTGCGTGGCCGTTGGTTCCGTTAGTGATCTTCTGCTGCGCCTCCTCCTCATGCATCAAGTCCTTCTTATCTGTGGGTCCGGGAATCAAAAGCACCTCTTTTCTTACAGATTGTATTAAGAAATAATGTTTGTTATTGATTTCTTAACAGTCGAGAGAGGATACATTTTCTGAGAAACACAGACACGAAAATAACGGCAACTTACCACCAAAACATCCTAATAACATTATAGGCTCAGTTAAAGGTATAGTTTATAGTGGTATTTAGTGGTGAGATTGCTGAATTGAAACCAGCTAAATAGCCTTTGATCTTGGGGTCTTTATCATTCAATCTTTATATGCATCAAGACAATACGATTTCTTATCATAGTTAAGCTGATGACAGCCACATTTACTTAGCCCTCTCACCTTATGACTTTAGTCTCCTGGAATCTCTGTCAATACATTGACAACATTGACAATTTCTTTAAAAGTTGAATAAGGAAAAAAATGAAATAATCGTATTTGGGGAAAATGAGGAGAGATTTAGGATTGCTACTCATCTTGAAACAAAAGGTCTTAAAATAAAGGATATTGTTAAAAACCTTAATTGATTGAGAGTCAGCTTTTTACCGTATCAAAAACATAGGCAAACTTGGCCTCATGTCAAAACATGACTTGGAAAAATAATATACACTGAACCTTTAATATCCAATAATGGGCCACAAAAATGTCCAAAGCTTTAATGTGGCATCCATGCCATCTTTTCATCAATATCAGGTTAAATACCAGTGGCAAAAAAAGGCCATTAAAAAGAGAACAATAGCAAGAACTTTACCATTAAGGTCTTCATTGTCTTGATCTTGATCAAAACTGATGTCAGGAGAGTCGACACGAATGATGGACTTGTTAAGTAGCCTGAAGGCCTCTTTCACATGTTTGGGATAGACCTTCAAGTTTGGAAGTCAAGCCACAGATTTAGACAAGTGAACGTTGCCATTTACACAACATCATGGCTGTAGTACTGATGAAGATACCATAAAAAACATCTTAAATACAAAGCAATACAGTGTATATTCTAGTCAACTTCGGAAAAAAAACCTTTATTGAAGCCAGATACAGTGTTATGTGAATGACTGGCGATTGAATGAAGTGAAAGGTTATAGACTAGAGGGCCCGACCTCGTCGGAGCAGTAGAGCCTGGCCATGGCCTCGGACAGTCTGAGCATGCTCTCCAGCTGCCTGACGGTGATGCGCCAGGCCGACTTGGCCGTGCCGCCGCTGCTGTCCCTCTGGCGCAGACGCTTGTACTGGTCCACTACAAACTCCTTGGCCTCTGACGTGATCTGAGCCCCAACACACACACACAGACAAACACACACACACACACACAAAATCACCACATTAGTGGAGTGTGGGTCATGTGCAGTGATTAAGTGAATGAATTAGTCCGTCAGTTGCAGGCAGTGACAGACTTCACAGAAGTAAATGGCTATAGAACAAAAACAAAAAGGTGTTCAATTGTGCCATCCTTACCTTGGGCTGAAACTGACGAGCAAAGAGAATGTATCTCTGGATATCATCTGTGCTGTAGACCCTCTGCACGGACTCCATATTTCTAGCATGTAGGTCCACAATGCGCCTAGCAATAGCGTAGTCTGTAACCTAAAGTTTTTAAGACTGAATAAGGTCATGGGTATGAATGATACCCTCCTTATTATAGATAATAGTACACAATAGTAAATGTTTTTCCCCTCCAACCTCATTGCACTCATCGACCAGGATGAAGAACAGGTCAAATCTGGACATGATGGGGTCGGACATGTTGACATTCTGCTTTAGGGATTTGGAGCGATTGTACCGGCCATCAATGGGATTCGCTGCAGCCAAGATGGAAGTGCGGGCATTCAGGGTAGCCTACAACCCACAGTTAAAATGCGTATTAAAACATCAATGATGTTGCAATATACCAGTATTTTTTAGGGTCAGTAGATCTTTAGACAAAATCTTCAGTTAGAATTTGAACGTTTCAAGCTATTGCTTTTTACATCTGCATAAAAACCATATACATTTCTATATACGCATGTAATTTTCACTACATATTTTTTACTGTGAATAAGGAGCACAGCACCTTGACTCCAGCCTTGGTGATTGAAATGGTCTGCTGCTCCATTGCTTCGTGGATGGCCACCTGGTCCTTAAGGTCCATCTTATCAAACTCATCAATACAGCAGACTCCCTACAGAAACCAGTCCAATCTGTGTGATTTAACACTCGCTGTAGAAGTCAATATGATAATGTTATTCTTCACTTATCTAATTACATTTCAGCGCGAATATTATGATGGATCACCACCAAGAGAGAATACACAGATTTACTTGATGAATAGATTATGCCAAATCCAATATGCCCATGCATCACTTCAATATGATCAATGCAGCCATTAATATGGACATGAACCAAAGTTGATTTGAAGGATATGTGTACATTATCTGCCAGCATGAGCGCTCCTGCCTCGATGACAAACTCGTTCGACTCCTCATCCCTCACCACAGCAGCAGTAAGACCAGCAGCGGTGCTCGCCTTCCCACTGGTGTAGATAGCTCGGGGGGCAAAGTCTTCAACATGTCTGCGGGAACAAGAAACGCATAAATATATATATAAAAATCAACAAATATTTGCTTAATTGAGAACAAATTTCATTATATGACCATTTCTGTACTGCCACTGCCATCAATATTCTTTCAAAGGAAAAAGGGGTCCATTCATTTCTAATAACTCAGGTGACACTGCAGCTTGTTTCTTTTGAATGGGACTGTATTTTACTTGAGAAACTGGCTCTTGGATGTACTGGGGTCTCCAACAATGCACACGTTAACATCTCCTCTCAGAGAAGTCCCTTCCATGGTTGTCTTGCCAACACCACCAAAAAGCATAAGCAGTATCCCCCTCTTGATCTCATCATTTCCTGGTTAGAGGAGAGAGAGAGAGAAGTTGTCGTATATTGTTTAATTATTTACAATAACGCAAAGTGCCACCACTTCTGAAAGATGGAGTATCAATTCCTAGAGACCTAGGAAAGCTATTACACAGGGCCTGTCAGTACCATGAATGGTTGGGAAGAGGCTGGTGCAGAGGTTGTGGTAGAGGTTTTTGTCCTGGCTCATCTCAAACACCTTCTCCCACTCCTGAATGGTCATTTGGTTCTTCACACTCTCTGCTGTCTGGTCTTCCAGACGAAGATCTTTACCACCAAACTAGACATAAAACCGAGAAACTTATGTTAAACAAACAATGCAGTCCTTGTAAGAAAATGTACCCCCATTTTATAAATGCTCAAGTGAAAAATGACACGAAATGAGTTTCACCAAAATGGAAAAAACAAAAGGGTCATATTTCCACAATATGCCAGTTCCATATATAAAAATATATGCAAACACAGACCACAGAAAACCGAACGCGATCTTTTCATGAAAAGTTCCTCTTTGCATGAATCACCCACAATGATTAAACAAACCAAAGAAATAATAAAACATATCAATTACACCATTTAACCAAACAAGAAAGCAGCCATATTTCCAAAGTGTTTCAGTTTCTGTGTGAGTGTGAGTACGCGTTCACCTCACCCTGGGGTTAGTGGGGGAAACGTAGCAGGCTAAGAAGGCCAGTCTGTATGACAGCTCCCTCATGCCCAGGGCCTTTAGCCCTTGGATCCCGTCCTTATCATAGCCCTCTCTCCCAGTCACTCTGGTCTCGGTCTCTGCCCTGGTGCCTGGAGACATGGACAACACAGAGGGCAAAGGATGGGACTCGACCAGCTGCTGTGTGTGTAAAGGGCTTAGTTTGTTGCAGTATATACAAACCGAGTGATGTGCGAGTATTGATCCGAGTTTGAAAGAAGCCCCCCCCCGCCCCCCACACACATCACCTCACCTGACATCAACAGAATTCTGAGGTGAGGATGTTAGTTGCCACTATACAGATTATTCTGCTCTATACAGATTCCCCCTAATCACCTGACATGGCCAGTGCAGAGACATCCGGCACAACGATGAGGGTGCCGGTGAAATCACAGCGGTCACCAGCCTGTGCCGTCTCCACCGCCTCGGCCCTCAGCACAATCTCCACACTACGGGGGATGCAACCACGCGGCAACTCCGCCTGCGTCTCCTGGATACGCACCTGTCAGGAAAGGTGAATGTTTTCACTCTTGTCAACTATCTTTAAGGCATGATACAGGGTGAACCCTCAGTGAACCCTTTAGTGTTATTTTAAGAGTGAGAAGACAGTGTTTATGTTTGTGTTACTAAAAAGTGTGCAAAAAGAGCGTAGTTACAATCAAGTGAAGTGTGAAGTTACAATTGTGTGGCTTATTTTAAAGTAACATTATTACTTCCACCAAGGATGTTATGTTTTCCGTTTGGTTCCGTTGTCTGCGTGTTTGTCAGCAGGATTACACAAAAAACGACAAGGCCGAGTTTCATCAAACGTGGTGAAGGGCCAGAGCATGGGCCAAGGAAGAACCCATTAAAGTGGAAGTTCACCCCCAGGTCTGAGTCCAACTCCACACACACTGCATCATTTGGAAGAATGCCAAGAATTGGGCAAAGGGGCTGAGAGTTTACTGGACTGAAAAGTCTATGATCATCACGACACAGAGATGTACCAAATGGTTGACTGTCAGCATCAGCCTTGTGAGGTGCAGGATTTATTTAAGCAGTAGATGGAGTGCTGGGCTGTTTTCAACCCATAAAATGCAGATGTGTGTAAAAATGAATTTAGTCAATATTAACACCAGAATTAATGTGTTTCATCACAGTTCAGTCATACCATTTAGTTTACAGCTGCACTTACTAACTTTACATTTCCAAACAGATCTAGATCAAGTGGTGCAGGGACGTGCACAGGAATTTTGAAGGGCAGTTGCTCTGCCCTGGAAAAAAGGGGCAACACGGTAATTTTTGCCGGCCGCCACGCCCCTGTCCCCTGGACGCATATGTTGCCTATATCACTTGAAACTCTCACTAACCGCCGCCGCCACGCCTTATTCTGCGATAATTTTATCTAGGCCTACATGAAGTTCTGCAGCCGTAATACTATTTAAAAAAATACATATTTTGTTCGGAGGGGCAACTTCAGTCGAAGAGGGCAAACAGGCAGTTGCCCGAGCAACCTTAGCCCCCTCCTGTGCACGTCCCTGAAGTGGTGGATCCAAGCCCTTCTAGTTTAGTGATGGTTTACATTAATAGTGTTTTAGACTGTATTACGACTAACATTAAACACCAAGGCTGCAAGGATCAGATTCCCATTTGTTCTGACAGAAATATACCTTTTGGAAGTCAACAAATCGTGACTTGTTTGTGTCCAACATGAACCTCTTGCGGTTGGCACAGACTGGATTCTTGCAGATGGAGGGCTGGGTGTACTTAAACTGCTGCTCCACGTCCTTGATGACAGTCTGGCAGTCCAAACACAGGAAGGTGGCACTCACCAGCTCTGGGTGCACAGGGTGGGTACGCACCACCTGCCCACTGATGCGAGTCAAGGTGCCAATCCGGGCAGATGTGAGCTCTCTGATCCTGGAGGACAGTCAGTGACACAACTGGACAGGTGGACTTTGTGGACAGGTGATATCATCACCATCTTAGAGTTAATTGGTACCATTAAAAACAAAAGGGAGCTTAGCAACAGGTTCTATAACAGACAAACTACTACATCTATACAAAAAAAACAAAACACACCAGTGTATGGCAATAAAATACTTACTTAAGTCTGGTTGGGAAATCTGAGAAGGACACATAAAATTCTTTAGAGGGTGGTATTGTCCCATGGTCACGGGCAAAATGGCGCACAGCTCTACAGAGAAATGGGTAGACCCTGGAAGAAAATAAAGATTTGACTGTTATATCTCAAATACCATTCAGCATTGCAAAAACAGGGTGCTTCCCATAAAAACACATTAACTAAGTTTTACGTTTATAAGTAATAGGTTTTTAAGATGTACCTGTAGTACTCCTCTTGTATGGTAGTACCTAATTGCTGGTTATAGTGTTCGATGTTGGTAAAGTTGACCGTAAGAGTATTCCTCTCCGGTCGAATCAATTCTTGGGCGTCAGGTAGATATAAAAGCTCACCAGTTTTATCCTGAAACCTGAGAATTTGAGTTTAGAGCACTGACGGGTTGACTACTCGTAAATTGACAGAAATTCAGGATTGACAAACCAAACTTACTCCTCCAAGAACTCGAGAAATAATTTCTGACATTTGTCAGAAAGATCATCCTTCACTTGTAAACCAGCGGCAGTAGTATCAACTGTAGGTTCCATTTAAGATAGTCAAACGGTTGAATAGCAACGCCAAGTTTACCTACGGTGGAGACCGACTTGAGGACCAAGGAGATTGCAATTCATCGGCACCTGCAACAGGTGGGCTGTGACGTAGGCTAAATAGTCTCGCGTTTAATAAGCACCTGGGGCCTAGTGTACAAACGTTGCGTACGCCATCCTTCACGCCCACAGTCGGATGTATCAAGAGTGAAATGAACGTGAGAATGTGCGTTCCTCCACGCCTATTTCATCTCTAGCATACGCACATTTTCTATCAGTTGGCGACACTTTGAGGCTATGCTGTGCAACTACTAACATTGCAAGTTTACGAGTATGTATGCCTTCGATATTATTTGCACAGTATTGACACATGGGCCTTATTGGAAATAAAAACACATCAAGGTGTATGCAGTTAAATAAATGGAAATATAAGCATACGCAAATGCTATGCAATACAGATTCTGATAACTTTTGCAGCTGACAGGCTAACATGAAAGCGCAAGTTGCACCAAGAGCCGTTTCCCCCAATTTAAGGTGAGTGATTGACTGCACGCACATAAAGGCATTGTCAGAGGTAGAATTTGACTTTGTCAAAGCCTTCTCATTCCATCAACGTATAAATTGTTGTCGTTGATTGGGATGTACAAAGAAAGGGTGCGTGGAATCCTGCGCACGATTTCATACATCTGATTTAGTTCGTGCGCACGCCTCGTAGTGTGAAATCTACGCAAGGCTTTGTACACGAGGCCTCTTGTGATGGAAGTATAGAGAGGTTGCTCTGTTGCCACACATGATTATGGGATATAGTGAGACATACTGGGGGAAATATAGTTTTTTGTTCTTGTATATTCATAAATATGTATATCTGTACTTTCTTGTTATTTGCTCTTTACAGGCTGTGAGAATCCAGTTTGACACACTGATACTAGAAGAATCCAAATAAACTTCTGTCTTATGTCCTTAGTTTTGAAACCTTATGAAATAATTTAAAATGTTGGACTCAACATCTAGTATATTCCTAATAAGATCATCATCCATCCACCAAAATATGTCCTTCTTAAATGAACCCACACTCACAGAGGGCATAGAGAAACCTTTAATTTTTTATTTACCACACATTTAAAAAAGTGAAACACACTATACAAATGATCTTCCGATAGCAGATAATGCAGAATACACTTCTAAGGACCTTACCAGATACGCTATCGCTCCAGAAGTGCAGCTAAAATTGCACCCATATATATTTTCTTTTTCATTATTCTCCTCCTCTTAACTCCTGTAAACCATCGCTGCCGAGATCAGCAACAATGACATTTAATACCCTCATCTATTATCTTTCTTTTTTAAAGTTTTCTTCTTGCTTAAATGTAGATAGGCAGTAGCATGCAACCCTTAATGTGAAAGGTGTTTGATTGTTTTATTTTTCTTCTGTATTTTTATTTCGCAAGGTCAGGGGTTAAAGGTCTCTGTCCAGTATTTACAAATCAAAATGGAGCAGTCCATCCTGTGTGATCTCCCATTGGCTGACTGCTCCGCTTCAGTCTTGGAGCTTTGAAGTCCAGCTTGGTGGCCAACTGCCTGTATGATGTACACGTCTTATCCTCTTCCAGTTCTTATTCTTTTTCTTTCTTTCTTTCTCCTTCTGTGTTCACATTCCCAACAACATAGGCCGGATGTCAAAAGGAATGATGTTTATTACGCAAGAGACAACTTCTTAAAAAAAAAAAAAAAAACAAGAGATAGAGAGCAAAGGAGAGGAGAAGAAAATAAAAATAACAATGTTTAGGCCAAGTAGCTGTAGGTATCCTTCTCGCCGTCCACTCTTTCCAGGTACTCCTTCTCTATGAGAATATCAATGCATTTCTGAGGAAACATGGAGACAACGAAGCACAATTTTAAGTGAAACTCATTCCAGCTTCAGCAACGTGTAACATCAGTCATGAGTGCAGCAGGGTGGCCAATGAGTAATAATAGTTGACACATCTTGCAAGACTTATCCCTAATTGCCAGTAAAGTTACCAGACTCTGAGATTTGCTTTCATATTGTCTACCTTTACGACCCCAACCCTGTGCATTCAACATTTCCCCTCATAGGAAAGTAACTAAACTGTTATAACCTTGATGACTGGGACTCTGGGTTTAAACCTGGAGGAGAGTAACTAAACGGTAATCACCTTGATGACTGGGACTCTGGGTTTGAACCTGGAGGAGAGTAACTAAACGGTAATCACCTTGATGACTGGGACTCTGGGTTTAAACCTGGAGGAGAGTAACTAAACGGTAATCACCTTGATGACTGGGACTCTGGGTTTGAACCTGGAGGAGAGCTGGTTCAGGACCTCCGCCAGGAGCTGCTGGTGCTTCAGGACTTTCCGCATCTTCATGATTCTCACGATGGCAGCCTGAGGAGGGAGAGAGACAGACAGGGTCGTTACAAAATGGCCTGAAGAAACCAACAGGGTGGTAACAGTTTAGTGCAGTCTGGGTAACACCGATTAGATTATATAGATTATTACATTTAATGTAGGTCATCACAGTAGTATGACCCAAGTCAGATTGGCCTATGGCAGTTTGAGCTAGAGCTGAATCCAGGCCAGATCTATGTCATATGCATGCCTAGAGTTAGCGGCCATCTTGGTTGTGGCATGGCAGCCCTCATGAATAACAGACGTCGCTGGTACATTTTAAGCAACTACTTAGAATGAGGAGATGTGTTATTAGTAAGGGGTGGTGTACTTGTATCAGTAGTTTCCGGTCCTCCTCGATGTTCTTGTGGGTTGTTTCCTGTTCCTGTTTCTGCTCTGTCTTCATTGGCACGTTGATGTTAACTCGGAGCTTCTTACTGTTAGGACAGCAAACCAAATATTCACAGTCTGGGTTTAGCCATAACAACTTTGTAACCAGTAGAGGTTGCTTGCACCTCAACGGGGAAAATGTAATTCAATGTTGGCATGACTCACAATTGAAATGAAAAGCATCCTGCATTGTGACTTACTTCTTGTATCCCAGAAACAGTTTTATCAAGGTGTCTGGTTTGAAATCTGCTTCATCCACGTTGGCATTCTCATCTTCAAGGACCTGAGAATAGCAAGGATGTTAAATGGGGGCATAGCAGAGATGTCTGATTGTGATTTTCTCTTTTTCATAAAACATCAAATACACAAATAATATTACAAACACTTACCAGCAATTTGGATTTTAATAGGATTTGCAGAACCTGCACCAATATGTCCTGGTAGAGGAATGATACAAAAAAAATCTGTTTAATCAAAATGAATGTGTAACATAACCAAGTTTTCTCATCATCTCACAAAAACTGAGGCAATGACTAGCAAGCTGGTGAGTTGCATACAGCATATGAATATTTTCATGAATATTCTTACAATCGTCACTTAGATTCATACTAATATCATGAGATGCCCTGGAATGAGTTATAGGGTATGTACAAGAACATAAAGAGGCATTACGTGGCATTACAAAGAGGTTTGGATGGCAGGTCCAAAAACAGTTTGTCAAAAACTAGCAAGCTGACCAGCTAACAGCCAATTCGACTTGCCTTGCAAAGACCAAAAACAACACAGCTGCATGCTAGTTTCAACTTACAATTTTGATCTGCGTGCTGTCTGTCAGTTGCTGGACCGTGTAAACATCCTCTGTGTTGTACTGCAGCAGAATGGCCATCTGAAAGGTGGAGGCCTGTGGGGGAGAGAGGGAGACCACACAGAGGTATAAGAGTTGCATTATTAAATCATACAAGTTAAGTCATTAAGTGCCTGTCCCATGAAACAAATGCTTTCAACCGGTAGCTCTGCCTTCAACCGGACATTACATGTCAAAGCACTTCTACAAAGTGGCTTCCTACCAGGGTTGCCATCTCTCATGCTTGTGGCGTGAGACACGCTTTTATGTAGTCTCACGCTAGCATTTATTCCATTGACTTCAATGCATTTCACGGCAAATAAATACACCTGTTTTGGTCAATCTCACCGATTCTCACGCCAAGTCAGCCGTGAAAGTTGGAGATTGCCAGACAACATTAAGGCTTGTAAGGTGGCCTATGGCATTGTGGCAGTGGGAGTATGGCGCGAGGGGAGGTGTGATGGGACGCGGTTTGCTTACCTGCAGGGTGTATCTGTTCTTGAAGCAGTTGGTGACCAGTTCTCCTTTGGACAGATGGTAGAGCCAGGTGAGCTTGCGCCCGCTGTGTCTGCTGGCATAAAAAGCCGTGAACCTTTGGTAGCTTCTCTCCAGCTGCAGGGCACAGACACGAGCATGTCCAAAATGAAAACACATCCAGTGATCAACACGCCAAAGTGATGCAAGGGCATTTCTTCAATTTAACATGTTTTGGATGAGCGCTGCTCTCTCTAAGGGTCACATCAGTAAGAAGGGATGCTCCTCCCTCATTTGACTTGAATCAGCCACTTGAATCAGAGACCAAGTTGTAAAAACCTCTCTAGAGTTCCCAGCTCGTTTACCCATACGCTAATAAAAGAAGTGGATGGCTAGCGTGGGCTCATGAGTATAAGCGAACTGTCCAGTGCACAGAAGCAAAATATCAATGTCTGTTCATGTTGCTCAAAAGGTAGAGCAATGAGAAAACGGTCTGACAAGAAACAGACTATTAAATGAACCCCTCACTTCTATTGGTCGTTGTTTGGACAAAGCTGTCAGGTAAATAAATAGATAAACAAATAAATGTAAATGTATTCAAATATGCCTTCTGTTCATTTTTAGCAAAACACTCAAGGATTAACATAATAGGTTTTCAATTCGGCACACAAATCTATGGAGAAAAGCATTTCAGATGGAAAGGTGGTAGAGGGTGGGGTGGGGCTGTGTTAGCTGACCTCAGAGGGCAAGGCAAATGTGCAGGACTGCTGGAAGGGCCAGGAGCCTGAACTCAGCACCTGGATACTGAAGTCCACTGGAGAGAGAGAAAAACATAGAACAGTCAGAGATGCGGTTACATCCCACTAGTCATATTCAGGATAAGATGTTAAATTCCTTGTGCTAGTGCTTAGGGGACTGCACACAATGGCCAGCTTTCTCTACGCCACCATATATTCAAACCAAAACAAACCAGCTGCCCTCTTCTTGAAGTAGGCAGCGCAGCCACCAGCACAGTAACAATTTTTACTAAAACACAATATACAGAATGGTTTTGCTAATATACATATATTTTACACACCCACACACCTTTGTCGAATTTCACTCCTGAAAAATGACGGTCACTACATGGCATTTTTTACAAAATAAATCCTTTTGAGAATATGTTGTATGTGTGTTGCTGCGCTTTCTCAACCTTTAGGTTAAAAGATAGATGCAATACTCCTTTGAAAATACGTTAAAAAAAAAATCTGCTTCTTAAATAGACCTTCAAAGGCACATTATTCCATAAATAGCAGAAGATATTTCTTTGGAAGACCAATTTCCTGGTGTGTGTTTTGAGACGGACACATCTGCCTCGTCTGTGTCGTAAAGGCACATTTACCTTTTTGCTGCTTTTTACTCACTGATTGCATTCCTAAAAGAGAACTATATTGGGCTCTGGCTCTTATCAACAAGCAAGGCTAAATGTATTTATAGAGCACAATACACAATTATGGGCCACAGTACCAGTAAATAACACATTAAAGTGCAATTAATCGAAATAATCTGTAATTAATACAGGAGACAATGCCTTCATTTCAGCATATCGTTGTTTACGCAGCACAATAGACAAATGTCTCCTTCTGTGTTTTCTCATTTAGAAAACCATGGGCACTGATGCTTTTGTATACTCAGTTTTTAAGGAGGAAAAAAAAAAAAAAAGAAAAACCATGGGTACTGATTAGACTCTTGCTGACCCAGCTTTAATATGTTCTGTTTTTAGGTAGGGATTAAAAAAAAACAAGGGCTAGTGCTGATGCTGTAGTACACTCACAGTCCAGGGGCTCAGAGTTGCTGAGGTGCTTCTTAAACTGCTCGTTCAAGTCTTTGCTGACGCCGATGTCCTGGAACATGCGCTGCAGCTTGGAGGTGTACTCAAAGCCACACGCTTGCTGCAGGGGAAAGGAACGGTGAAGAAGAAGAAGAATGCTTTAGCCATAGAAAAAGGAACGAGGGGAGCAGACATAAGCATCGTTTAGCCTGTGTTCACTACTTTATCCTTTGATTGAGTGCTGACAATAGCTTACTGTTATGCACACACTCAATGCTCTTGGTAGCGCACAAATGCACTTTACACCTCTAGAAATATAACAGATCAAACTAAATGGCTCACCAACACCCCAATGGCTACATTTTCCTTTCTCGCTCAGGCTGGTCTTGAAGACAAACGCTGTCTGGAATAGGAATTTCCATTCTCCTCTTTTCTAACTCGATGCTCTCAATTAAGCTAGTGACTGGAACAAATGCAAACCTGCGTGAGAGCGCCCCCTACCTTGAGTTTGGAGATCATACTGGCTTCAGCATCATCACTGGCACTGTTCTGGTGGACCAGCCTCTTAGCCAGCATCTTAGCGTAAAACTTTTGGAACACGTCTTTGTCCTCAATGTATTTGAACACCACCATCTGGGAGACAAGCATATAAATACAGAAACGCGTCAATAATTTTACTTGAACACCACCTTCTGAATAAATGTGTGTAGTGTAGTGCTTTTTGTGTGCGTGTGTCTGAACTGACCACTTGGTTGAGGGTGTCTTCCAGCTCGGCCTCCTCAGGGTTCTTGGAGCTGTGAGAGGTAAGGACGGAAAAGAGATCAAACTAACTGAGCCACACACACAGAGATGCACCCCTGCTGCTGCTGTCAAAACACACACACACACACACACACACACACACACACACCTGAGAGAGCACATGGTATCTGAACATATTTGGAAAACATTTGGATCAGTTGGAAAACATGCATACACACACTCTAACCTTTCTAGGAGGACATACTATCTAATCACTGGGTGGAAATGCACACAGAGAAACGGTCACCTCTTCTTGAGAAGAGAGTCACAGTATCTGGCCAGCAGCTCTGGTGACTTGCTGGATGACTGCACCATCTTAGTCACGGCGTTGTTGTTGATGAAGCGTCCACAGGCCTGTAGCCACACACAACCACAGATAGAGAGAGAGAGACACAGAGAGAGAGAGAGAGAGAGAGAGAGAGAGAGCTTGATGAAGTCGCCATAAGGAGACTAATGAGGTAGAACCTGGGGCCAAAGTCTATGGTTTACGGTACCTCAACAAACGTCATCAACAAAAACAGCAGCAGCAAAATAGCAACAAAAGCTAACCCAGCCAGCAGTCTGACTCTGGAAGAGATCCTGGCAAATATCTGCTGTGAATCAGCTGGACCCATGCCAAGTCTGTTTCAGAATCTGTCTCAGCGGCATTCCAGGTGTTTACATGTCAAGCCATGCCCATTAGTCATGGAGCATACAGATCATTATGTGCCAGTGGACGAGATACACACCTTATCCAGTGCCGCCACGAATCCAGCATCGTTGTTGAAGGCGGACATCACTAAAGCGTTGTATTTCTTATGAACGTCCAAGATGGTCTGTACATACATTTTGGGATCCTGGGATAGAAAAAAAAGGTGTGAGAAAGAAGCATCATAGATATTGAAATACTTAAAAAACCTGTTATTGTTGTGGGTGATGTTATTTGTGGTCTAGTATTTTTCTAAGGTCAAAAGAGGCATCAAGTATAACTAGCCAAAATAGGCTGGGAAAACGAGGTCAAACGCACCACAAGGTTCAAATCTCTCCCCCTTTACCCGAGCTGACCATATCGGTCCTTTTACAGGGCTGGGACATGAGCCAGTGTCTATCTTTAGCCTGGGTTGGGTTGGTTTTGTGGCTGGGTAGGGTAGGGTACAGTAGGGTAGAGCATGACTCACGTTGAGAGCAGCTTCTCCACACTTCTCAATGGCAGCCAGGCCCTGGTTGTAGATGTGCGTCTCCAGCAGCTTCTTGAGTTCTCCCAAACCGTCCGTGATGCGGGACACCAGGTTGTACATCCTGCCCAGATCTGTGTTAAGGGGGGGGGGGGGGGGGGGGGGGGAGCAAACAATAAATGACAAACACATCAGATAAGAACAGAGGAAAGGGAAGAATGAGATTATCCTCTGCAGCCTATTTATTTACATTCTCGATACTTTTATCCAAACAGTCTTTTTCAGACCAGTGCTTTTTAGTCCCGTTAAATTGGACTGGGTTTGTTTTTCACCCTGGGTGTGATTTGTTTGGGCAGGTGTAAACACAGTAATTGCATCAACTGCCGCTAAACTGGTCCTGTAGCCAGGTGTGCTTTGCATTCTGGGATGTGGCAGAACATGCAAACCAGAGCCCGTCTATTTAGACATTCTATTGAGAAAGTAGTAGTAGCAGAAAGCCACTCTGCCGTTGCAAATTGGGAATTGCCAAACTGCGAATTGCCTTGCTTTCATTTCTGAAACAGCACACTAGTTAAGCATGGCTGATGAAAGCTTCCGTACCCTCATTCTTATCAGCGTCTAGGAGGTTCTGGAACTCTGTGTGGAAGATCTCCAGGTGCTTCTCAATGAGAACCTGCTCACACTTCCTGGCAAGCTCATCCTGCGTGCTCTCGTGAAGGTAGACCTGCACCCTCCTCTTCTCCTCCAGCAAACGAGTTTCCGCCTGGGGAGACACACACACACACACACATTAACATGTATGCACACAAGGACTTAACACTATACTGATACAGTACAGTAACACTATGCCATGACAACACTGACATTTTAAACAGAAATATACTGTAGACATTTAAAATTCTGCACAACTACGTTTTGCACAAGCAAGGCTTCATCTATCTTGGTGTGTAATTTGACTTGTGCTTAGGCCCAGCCTACCTTTTTCATATACTCAGTAACTGGATTCTGCTGTAGGAACTCTGTGCTTTCCCTGGTGTAGAAGCGCTCTGTGTCGGCCAGGAACTGCGACTCGAAGTACTCCTTGTAGACGGACAGAGTGGGGCCCTTAGCAAAGGCGTCATCCTCGTTCAGACCCAGCTCAACTGGAACAACACAAACATGTCATTGAACACTAACAGCCTGCACGATGGGGCAACGTTGGCTGCTTTCTCTTTAAGTTATATATGCTAATGCTTAGCTGCAGCAGAGGTTGTTTTCATATGCATGTAGCGAGGTAATAAGATTACATACAGTAAACACACAAATATCACCTAGATAAAGGCACAATACTTATTCTTTTATTAGCTCTTTTTTCATTTTCTTGAAATCTCTACGCATTTTCATACTTAACATTTATCTTTGCGTATGAAATGTGCTGAGCCTATGCAGAGGAGCACATAACTGCTCTGCATCTGCAGATCATTTCACAGCGTGAAACCAACATTGACAGGAGCAGTGCATGTGACAGCATGCAGCTAAAACTGGCATAAGTGGCTGATGATCAAATCGCAACACAGATAATCAAGATCAAGCAGCAAAAACAAACTACCTAACGACAACTAAAAAGCAATCTGTTCATGCGATCAGGGACCCACCGTAAGACTGGACCACTCCACTGATGAGCCTGGTGTTGATGGGCTCGCCATTCCTCTCCTTCTCAATCAGCTTCAGCACTGCATTAGTCACCTGCAGAGGAGCAAAGCATTAATGCACCTACCATGATAACACTTCACTTCATAACACTTCTTCATGAATTGCAAAGCACATTTCTCTATGCTGTGTGGCTGTACCACAGTTGGTAGAGCATGGGCTTAACAATACCTATACCATGAGTTTGATTCCCAGAAAACACTATCACCAACATACAATACCTAGATTCAGATAAATCTGTCAGTCTTGATGGGTAATTGCCCTTACCTGTTTATTTAAAGGCCTGAATAAGCAGTCTCTCCATGTGACCAGGGCAAGCTGTGCAAAGAGAGGCAAAGAGAGATTGTCAACAAGAACTGAAGATGATCTAAAAGCACAGTCCATCCCAGTGTCTGAAAGACTTGTAAGCACAGAGATGCCCTTACCGAGTAGATCTCGTAGATACCCTTCCGGCCCTCGTCACACTCGCGGCGGACCCAGTGGCGGTTGAGGTAGGCACAGATACCGTTCAGAACCTTGCTGGAGAACCGGTAGTCCTCCCACTGCTGGGTGTAGAACGTCAACACACTCTCATCCATCAGGTCCTCTCCATCCTGAGAGACACCACAGGAAGAGAGTCAGCACAAAGACATATAATGAGAGAGAGAGAGAGAGTGTGAGTGAGTGAGTGAGTGAGTGAGTGAGTGAGTGAGTGAGTGTGTGTGTGTGTGTGTGTGAGTGTGTGTGTGTGAGTGTGTGTGTGAGTGTGTGTGTGAGTGTGTGCATATGTTTGCGAGTACAGTTCCAGTCTCTATAATGTCTTGACGTATCATTACATATCATCACAACTGATTGTTTCCATGTTTTTTTGGTGGGTAATTGGAAAAATAATTCACTCAACATAGTGGCATATGCCACATTCCTATTAACAGTATGAAGCAAACTGGACTACTACAACAGGCCTGGACATGAGCCTACTCTAAGAACACACATCAAAAGTGGGGGAAAGGCCGGCTACCTTCAGCAGAGTTGTCAGGTAGTTCTTGAGGAACTCTTTGAGCCTCTTGTAAAGCTCCAAGCCCACAAACTGTGCACCGCCTGGGGTGGGGGCCTTCTTGGAGGGCTTGGAGGTGGGCGCGCCGGCGCCGCGGGCCTGGTTGGACTGGTGCACGCTGGTACAGTAATTATACACATGTCTGTGGGTGGAGGAGAGTTAAGGCCGGACACACACATGCAAGCATGCAGGAAACACAGAGCGACAGGGTAAGTTCATTGTAAATAATGAATCAGGTGCTCAGAACCAGCTTAAAAAGAATATATAAAAGTTATTAAATGTAGCATTAGTTGACTATAAGTTATAGTATAGACTAGACTATATAGATTACAATATTTGTATCTCTTCCAATCCAGAAGTAAAAAACAAAATCAAATGATGAATTATTAACTATTTAACTATACTTCAGTGTCCAGCTCCTTTGCAAAACACACAGGCAACCAGCAGCTGTAACTGAACTGGTGCATTGCAGGATACGTGTAGAGCTCCATGTATCGCGACTTGGCCATGCTCTGTCTGGTGTACACCTGCTGGATACCAGCCCGCAGGTCATCCCATATCTGGTCCAGCCCGATCTGCTTGAGGCCGTGAGGGTTCTGGCCGCGGTTGGACGACATGGCTCTCTCCCTGGTTTTCTCTCTGCCTGCTCGTTCTTCGTCAGATTACTCCTCTTCCTCACGTTTGGCGGTTATCTCTGGCTGTGTCCACTGGGGGAGTCAGGGGGTCACTCTTCCATAGGGTGTGAAGACAAGGAGCGCGTGGTCAGACGGAAAACACAAGCACTCGCGTGCACAGACACACACACACGCGCACGCACTCACACACACACACACACGCGCACACACACACACACACACACACGCGCACGTGTGCGCACACACACACGCGTGCGCACACACACACACAGGTAGGCAGGCAGGCAGGGAGGGAGGCCAGGTCCTCTAGAAAGAGAAACGGGCAACCTCTTGAGACCCTCTCAGGTAGCGATCACTAGAACAACTCGCCAAGAGACCTGGGTAAAGATCACAAACACAAAGACATTCTGTAAGGAGACATCTGTCTACAGAAACATTCAACAACTGGCTTGCTGAAGGAAAGACAAACAAAAGGAAATCAAAATCCCCTGAGGTTAATGGAGCAGTCCCTACAGAAACTATTTATATATTAAGTCATATTCTTCTTTTCAGCTCTGCTTTGTAAAATAGTTCAGACAGAAGTCTGTGTGTCAAAAAACAGGCTGCTTTTTACTTCTCTTTACACCCTGAAGCACCATGGGGTGAGATGGAGACCACTTTAAAACATATCAGGGAGAAGGCAATAGCTAGATGAAAATGACACTGTTAGTTACACGACCACAGATCCATGGTCAAGCAAGCAGAGGTCTAGCACAGGTTAAGTATTACACACCCTAGAGAAAACACCTGAAGTCCTGGCCTCCATTTACCAATGGCCAGTAAGCCAACCGCTGTATGCTATTTATGAAATCCTGAATAATACCCAGGATTTTGCTGAGGAAAACAATATATTGCAATACAATAATAAAAATGTGTCTTTTTCATAATAGGCAAACCATCTCATCATGGGATGTAAAAAAATATTTAAGCTAATTAAGATAATTGCAGCACTCTCTGCAATATTCAGTGCACTGAGGTTGACCAGAGCGCCAAGCATTATGGAAGAACTGTTGCTCGCTTTTCCCAGATTAATGGCAGAGGTATTCCCGGGATAATCACTCCTGCTACGGAAGCCCTCAAATTCATTATGTCCTGGGGTTCCCTCCGTGTAACCATGGCAACAGATTTCAGAGCTCAGGCATGAAACTTAACCAAGGTAGGCCAAGCAACTAGGATAGAAAAGGGTTGTTGCTAGGCTGGTGTACATATTATGTGTGGTCAATTACAAGCCATGGGACATGAGCTTCCAATGCTTGGAGGTGTTTTTATATTTGAAATAAGTTTGCTAAAAAGCATAAAAAAAAGCTAAAAGACTTCAACAAGCTGGCTTATTGAAGAGCCAGGGCAGTGCTATTGACACACTCTTTTCTATGTTTCTTAGTGTGCCTCTGTCTTTAACAAATCAGGAGCTAACGGTCCAATGTCCAAAGTGACGGACTGGGCCTCTAGGATGTCAGTAAAATTACAGAATACAAGTGATGAGTGGGGAGGAAGAGAAAGAAAGGATGGAAGAAAAGTGGTTTGTTTTTCACAATCTTGCACACTGTACCTTTTATAAGACTCTCATCGCCAACTCACACATATGACAAATACTGTTTTTCGGAACTGAACACTGGCCTTGATATTCATATATCAGCATAAAGAGAATGATCTACTTTGTCACTCAAGCATGATCTACATAACTTCATTACAAGTTCTTCATTTAAACAAGCTTTTGATGACAACATCTAGGCCAGTGCCTGCAAATCACAAGGTAACGCAGTAGCTGACAATATCAGATTGCATTAGTTCTGTGTATCTGTGCACTTCTTTCTGTCAGTCCGGCTTAAGAACAACATGAAACCCTTACACTACACCTTGACATCTCGAAATGAATACTCTTGAAGCACTACCAAACTGAGGTCACTGTAAAAGTAAACTACTTCGTCACAATATTGTTGTTCGCACTGGGTAATATACCTGTAGGAATGAAAGAGGCAGAGGTCATTAGACCCTTCCTTTCAATACGTGGATAGTGGTGCTATAGTCTGCTCTGCCACATGCAATCCCATGTGAAAGCGCATCAACATTGCTGTCAAAGAAATCGAACCTGTAACTGCATTGCCATTATATGCACAAAGGGTCAACAGTGGTCGGACACCGGCAATGGGAGAGTAATCAACTCTCGATAAATATCTGACAATTAGGCCTATTAGAAAAATCAAGAGATCATTCGACAAATGGCAACTGTGGATGGTTACTACAAGCGAATTCCCAAACATACCTAAATGGAGTTAACCTGGAGACATGTGTGCTGGGCTAGAATGACCACTATGGCAGAGTAGGTCAACCAAAAATGTAGTCCATGTAAATATGTTATAGGTAGCACTGAGGCCTTCTTGACACCTATGTGAATGTACTTTAGGAAGTGGTTTGCAAGCGAAATGGGTTAGCCGTCTCACTTTCTAGCCAAATGCTACCAAGCTATCTACGTAGTTAACACCAACACGGCACCTAGTTAAGTGTCCGGGTAGACTACACCACCACCCAATAGTTAACGAATTGTTAAGCCAACAGTCACTATACAATGGTTCGTTAACTATCGGGTGGTGGTGTAGTCTACCGGGAGATTGGGATCAGACAGGTAGTCTTCGTAGCCAAGTAGGCTTAATGTCTGTAGCCTGTCAATGTTAGCTGAGTCAGGCAAGGAGAGATCATCCCTCATAGCTAGCCCTCAGTACAACCAAACCATTACCCCTACTTCAGTAAAACACTTTCTGAAAAGATGGGGGCCAGGTTACATTTGAAATGAATACTATAATAACGATCTATTTTTAAATAAATGCGAGTGTTTAATCTGTTCACTGTGGAGAGCAACGTTGGCATACAGGGTGACAGAACTAGCTGTGACAGCTAGATAGCTATGTTGCAGCTAGCAAATATACCGGGGATCTGAGTGCTAGCTAACAGAGCAAACAGCCAGAAGTGGTGCTATTTTCATGCTATAAGGGGCATAGGCCCGACTCACCTAGCCAGGTAATATCAAATGCAACATAAATTTAGCCAATACTAAACACTATATGTTACATTTAGAAGGGTAACTAGGCCATCGTTTCCGTCTAAAACGCGCTATCCAGCATACAGACTAGACAACAAACATAAAAGTTAATGTTATTCGTTGAACAGATACGTTAGCTAGCTTGCTAACAATGCTAGCATAGTCCCGTTAGCTAGCAAGTTGGCTGGCGGTGAGAAGCGGTCTCGGTTATTGCTAATAGTCTCAGCTAATGTTTAGAGCTGTCTGATCTATATAGCTTCATTAGCGATCTTACCATTGTCCAGCAACGTTCGTCTCAAACTCCAGATCATACATATGTTCAACAAATCTTGAAAAAATGATCATATGATTAATCTTGAATATACATTTGAAGTTCCTTTTTACTAGACGAATCGTCACCATGTACAGAATAACCCCAACAAAGCAGTTGGATAGATACGTTAGCTAGCTAACAACACTGCTGCAGTAAATGGAAAAATAACATTCGTCTCCGCCAGGTTGTGCTCTGACAAAAGATCTCCCCCAGCACATTTCAATACAATGACTGTGGTTCCACTTGCCTACAAAAGGCGTCCGTAGACAAGTTTGTTTACCGTCTTTGTTTTCATTCAGTGCATTGCCGAAATAAGTTGTTATCAGGCAATCAGACGACCTCACAGTGCGAATGGTAAGTGGGATATAACTTAGATATGACATTGTAAAAGTACGCTAGTTTGACGTTATTAGGTTACATGGTCAAATGATTGTGAAAATTGTGCACAAAGGAAACCACGTTTTTTTCTTTTTCTTTCTTTCTGTCTGTCTGTCTACCCGTCTTTGAGGTAAATCACGGAGACATCCATCATCAATTACCACAGGAAACAGTTTTTTTTTATCAAAACAGAAAGAGTTCTGATATTTATTGATATGTGTCATGATTTCGTTATAGTGACTTATTGACATTCATACAATAATAAGAAAAAACAAACAGCATCAATAATACTCTCACTGTGGATCTCTCCTAAAATCCATTCTCTATTATCAGTGGCACCATTCACAATTCAGTGAGCTCATGAAAAGAAAACGGTTTCTTCAAAATAATACTTTTACAATTCTTGTGTGCTGTGAATACATGTGGGAAATTCTTGAATTCTTACATAATTTGAAATTCATTGTTGATGTGCTGTTTCTGCTTGGAAATTTTTTTTGAAAAACTCTAAACTAAATTGGAGCAGGCAGATGCAGCAGACATGGAGCACCGAAGAGAAATGTAATATTAAAGATAAAGACAACAAATATTTTCAAAATAATTGTTCACAACAATAGCACAATAGATAAAGGCAATGTGTAAATTAACTGTCAATTAACTAGCATGTGTAAGCCTTTTTAGAAGCTGACTTTCAACTAGCAGTACATTCAACTGCAGTAACACAATAAAAGTTAATCTGATAACTCCTCGTTTTAAGTTTCCCCTTTAAGTTGCTTGATGGAAACCTGATGGAAACTCTCCAAATGTATACTGAATTTCCACTGAAGCATCTGTTACAAAACATGTTCATGTTTTTGCCATTAGTATGCTAAATCCCAGAGGCACTTAAAAAGGATTTAGTCAGACAATATATTTTGTTTTGTTAGTTGTTGCTTATTGAGTTACACAACTAATCCAAGTGTTGGATGTTGGTGTCTACTGAATTCCGTGATTAAAATGACAAACTGAGTTTATCACCTGGTTGAGTTTGACAAGCAGAACGTTGAGGGGAGGGAATGTGACTTGTATATGTTCTGTTCCATATAATGTGCTTTTGAGTTACAACCATGATAATTAACCATGTTATTGTTGTTAACAACTATATTCTTTTAATAATGGCTTCAGTCATAGACCGGAAGCCTGTGAACGCTGAAATTGTTTTTGTTACATATACAATCACCATAGCCCAATTCCCCAAATTAAAGAGTGGACCAGATTAGTTTTCTTGAATGTTTGCCAGTTTTGATTTGATTGAAGTTTTTTTTTACATAACTGCATAAAAAAAACACTCATTTTTGAGTCTCCACTATTCTACATAACTCAAGTGACCCTTTTAAACTTGATTAAATTCTGTCATGTTTAGAACTACTTATGTCAACACCAAGCTTTTTTAAGATTAAAATTGTGCTTTCATTTTCTGGTCAGTTGAAAGGATGCTCTGAAGACCATAACTGTACTGTAAAAAACAGTAGATGCAGACTGAGAGACCTAACTTGTATACATGTATGGTATCAGTACAGTGCAAAGGCACAGTAAACGTGCACGTTTTGTTGTGGAAATTACAGTGAGTAAAAATGTGCTGTAAACCCTTTTTTAAAGAACATTTCTAAATCTATGTCTAAATTATACTTAGTCCTCAGTGTCTATCTGCCACAAATTCAATTTCATCAATATTACATTGTTGTTATATCTTAATCCTTTTATGAAAATTGATGGCCAGTAATTGGCACCCTTTTGAGCATAACATGCTATCTGAAAAGGGCAGTGGAGCTAGCATGCTAATTTGAGTCTCCCATTGGTATATTATAGTCACCTGAAATATGTGAATTGTTCGGTCAAGTTACAGCACAAACCTATGGTCTATACTAATGATTTGGCTGAGGTGGTATAGATTCAATCAAGACATAGTTATATTAAACAATATTATTATTATAAATTCTTATTATTATTATTGGTAGTAGCAGTATTAAAAGTGTTGTGGTCAAATTGTATTTGTTGTCAGTATTTCTGTTTATCAAAGGTGTGTTGGTTTAATAAGAAATGTTTTCTTTTTGGAGAACGTAGTGGAGAATTCGAGTGGTACGATATTGTATTGAAATGACATTGCTCCAGACAGTTTACATAGGCACCAACATCTAACACTACTATATGCCATTTCTATACCTCAAGAGTGGTTAATGTTTTGATGAAAAGGTATTTTTAATAAAACTGTCACTTGAATGTTGTCTACCAGGTGATACCAATACAATCACCACAGTATACAACATAGAAGTCAGCAAAACATGTACAACAATCATGGACTAGTGAACACTGAATTTTGGTAACTTGAAAAGGGAGCATCTTAAAATGTATGACATAAAAATGAAATACTATTGTCCTTTTTAACCATGACATTAGATATACCTGGAGATATGAACTACAGGGCACATCATAAATACAATCAAATGTCATAGCCTGTAACATAAATAAACATAATTTGTTTGCATTGTGCTAATTGTCACACAGGCAATGTGGTGCATTTATTCCTGTAAAGCAATGGTACTGCTCTATCGATCTTAAACAAAGAGTTCCACAATCAAATACGAGATAAACGCACAATGTTTTTGGATGTAAGTCTGTGGTTTAAGGGAACAATACATAAATAAATAAATAAATAAATAAAAATTGAATAAAATTAAAATATGCCCTCCTATGTGCGTGTAATGGTTTAGTGGAGTAGATTTAACTCCTTGTACTTGCACACAACATAATTACATTGTAGACATGCCAGTCAGTGCTCTGACAAAGTCCGAGGTGAAAAATTCCCCCGAGCCGACTGCACAGACCGCCTAATCATTCATTGAGTAGACCTTGTTATTAGGCCTGCCCCAGAGGGCAGTCATCCCCTGCCCGGAAACCCTGGAAACTTCCGCCTAGATGAACCACTCCTTCTTGCTCTCGTCAATAGTCTCTGTGAAGGCGGGGTCGTTGACGATGATGGCGGCGTCAGCACAGTCCGCTGATTCGGCCCCCTTGGCCTCATTGGTGTGGTAGGAACCCTTGTGGCGGAACATGTGGCGCACCAGGAACACCAGGGTGCACAGGATGGTGAAGATTACCACGGCGATGATCCCTGCGTGTCAAATTGGTATAATTACATTCCATGCAAAGCAGTGATGTAAATGGGTGTTGCTGGGTTGCAGCAGCATCCTTACCCCCGATGATCGCCGAGTCACGATTCAGCCCATCTCTGCTCACCATCTCCTCATTGAAAGGGAACTGGGCACCAGCTGAAATAAAATAAATGATATTTGTGTTTTTGGGGGAATAGGCCTATGATGTATTCCTCTATTATGACCAAACTCAACTGTTTCAACTGCTTCAAAGAAAATACACAGAAAAAACAGTCACATATAATCAATACAAATGTAATGGAAATGTTGAATCATGAACTGTAGCTGTGTGACTCATTATGAGCAAGACAATGCACCAAGTTATCATGAAAATGACAATGGCTGCCAAAGCTTTTGTGTTTGGCTTTTTGTGTATTCGAACCATCCTTTACAGTCATCCTTTACAGCCTGGTAAAGGTGGAGCATGTATGTGTATTGCATATAAATAGATTGAGCAGCCGTGTGTGTAACCCTGAACACAGCAGAGCTCAGAGGGTGCAGGAAGATGGGAGAGGAGAGTTGAGCGAACCCGTCTGCTCTCTACAGCTGCCAGCTCTGTGGGCCCGCTACTGTACATGCAAGAAAATGGTGGCAAAACCATATGAATCTTGCAATGGGGGCACACACACACACACACACACACGCATGCGCATATGCACACACAATAGCACACACACACACAAACAGTGCCCAGTCCTTGGTGCCTTTGCCAGCCCCTGAACTAATCCACTCTGCAGGCCAGTGACAGTGATCACAGATGTCTTTCCCTGAGAGCAACCGTCACCAAATCTGCCGCTTTTGGAAAGCGGAACCAGGGAGAAGGATCCTCATTCTAAAGTGCATACCCACTCTCCAAGAGCCAAATCAGATTTCTGATTTCACAGCCCAGTCTCACTGTTATCTGGCAAAAGAGAGCCTTAACCATGGGAACCCTTTGTAAAACTCTGCTTCTACTCCGAGGTCCTTGCAGGCATTACATGCCCCAAAGGAATAGCTTTCTGAAAGCCCAGGAGAAGTATACAATTTGCCAGGCAACAGAAGCCAGAATGAAAACTATAGATTAACGTGTCCTTCCCCCTGGAGTCTTTGTGGGTGTACCTTGTAAATAGGGCTGGGATCAATACGCTGACCTTTTAGATGTCCACACTGCAATGAAACCCTCCAGGGTGAAATCACTGAGTGAACCCAGAGGGTTTGCCAGATACCAGCTGGCCCGGTTTTGGCGTGGTTCTGGCACATCTGCACCGGATTAGGTTTGTTTTCTTTGAGTTCACTGTGAACGTTTGCAAACTCACACAAACGGTCTGAGGAGGTAAGTCTCTGCGTACAAACATGAATCCTGGACTAGGTTATCATTTGAATTGAACAATTTGGAATGTTTAGACACAAATCTTCAAATTTAAAGTTCAAAGAATATGCGTTCGCCTCGAGCGTCTTCCTCTGTTTGCCAAATTTGAGCGCACCTCTGCTGTTAACTTGGACTGGTCAATGGTGACATTTTCCAAAAGAGGTGACATTTACGTCCAACACACACACACACACACAAACACACACACACAGACAGCTGCACAAGCAACTGTGACCTCAGTTCTGACCATTTAGGGAGACTCTGAATGAGCTATAGGTCAGTCTGATGCTGACAAGGGTAATACGCAGGACTCTCAGTTTAAACAAGAGCCCAGCTTCAGAACTGACATGATGGATTTTCATAATGGCATAATTGAGGCCAGGGCTAAATGTCTGACAGTCTTATTAACGGGAAGGCTACCCATTTTATGTTACTAAAGCTCATACTTCACATTGTGTATTAGGGTGTGGACATTCTCCACAGGGTTTAATTTGTGTTGGGAGTGGAATGAAACCGAAAGGGATTGGATCAATTACTCACCATGCTTGTTGGATCAATTACTCTCCATGCATGCATGCTTGGCTGGCCAGAAATCTAGCGTACTGAGCACATATGAATGGTTTCCAGACTGTGATCTCATCTAAAACTGAGTGCTATATATATGTAAACTAAATGAGCACGGGAATGAGAAGAGATAATTCAACTAATTAGACAGTTAGTTGGATACCAAATGCCCAAAGAACACAAGGTTTGACCATTGCTTGATGAGGAATTTGTGAAACATTGGTACATGAAGACTGGTACACGGTACATCACCTGTCATCACAATCATCATCATGAGGATCATCATCATTGTCTTACAGTCCCTCAGTGTGGGTTACTCACCTGAATCTGGGTGCCAGGGATCAAAGGCAGCAGACATGGGTGAAATAGTGAGAGGAGACGCCCCACAGTTAGACTCCACGAGGACCCCCTGGACTGAGGCGGTTGAGGAAATGCCTGATCGCAGGGCTGCCTTCAGAGGGGCTATACGGTTGAACTGCACTCTGGAGAGACAGCCTACGAAGCCTGGGGTGTTGTACTTCTCGATGATCACAGGGTCAATTTGACCCGTTTCTGTGAAACAGACAGCAAATAAGGTTTCGGGAAGCAATTTAGTTTCTGACAAATAGTAGAACACAGTGAGACAGAGAGAATAGAACGGAACAAATAGGACAACAATAATATAATTCCTCAATTCCTATCTCTTCTCTTGGGAAAGATTTTGTTGTTGGACTGTAGAATTCTGGATGAATGCTTCCACAGGAAATCTATGTAAAAATTGGCAGTGGGGTGATACTAGTACGTGAGGAGAGGGTTGCAATATAATTGTACATATCCTGAAGGGAAAAAACAATGCTCAGAATGACCCTTCTCTGAAATGGCAACAGATAGATGTATTTTAAAAGTTTTAAAGAGGTGCTGGATGCCTTGAATCTGAATTGAGTCTTAAATTGAGGCTCTATCACACAACCCTCTGTCACTGACCATTTGGCACAAATAACTGGGATTAATACTTAAACCTCAATTTCTCTGAGAGCAAAACAAATCCACACTAAGTGAGCAAAGAGCCACAGCTGGAGCTAGATTAAATGTTTGCCAGGCACCATCAGTGCAGAGACAAAACAATCACAGCATCATTGAATCATTAAATCTGACAAAAGCTCATCAGTTAACAGTAACAGTAGATGACCCCCTGATATGCTAGCATCATGGATGCAAAAATATATTAAATGGTTTTAAAAATGCAATAAAAACTTTATTGATGTAAAATAAGTGTTATTTTTGTAGGTAGAATACTCTTCTTAGCCCCCACACATTTAGATCTAAAGCAACAGAGTAAAACACCATACAGTGCACGAGATCTATCCTTCAAAGTCCACATCATGCCTACTATGCATGCTGCCCTGTTAATTGGTAACAAGTTAGTGCATTGTTGCATGGATCCTTTGTTGTGAAAAAGACTATTTTCCTCTCTGTGCATTCTCCTCTTCCTCCTCCACACCTCAACAGTGTCGTCTCACTACTTAGTTAACGCCCACAAAACACCCAAACAGCATAGATTCAGTGCCAACACAGACTTCAAGACATAAAACACCAAGGTGAGAAACAAAGTACAAATGGCATACAAACAAGACGTCGAGTGACAAATGCATCATTCCACGCTATGCCTGACATCGATCAATTCAATCGCATTCATCATTAATAAGTGTTGACAGAATGCTTGTCCTTGCCTCGTAAACAGACCGTGGAGCGTAGTGATACCTGCAGTCTGGAAATGCTGAAGGAGACTGAAGGCTCTCTCTCCTGCACACAGCAGTGTGTTTTCTTCTGCTCGCTCTGTGTCACTTTGTGCCTTGGACCGATCCTGCCTGTCTCACCGCCTGCCTGCCTGCCTGCCTGTCTGTCTTTTGTGTGTGCGCCTGCAAAAATGCCTGTGTGGCAGTCTCTCCCCGTCCACTGCTTCCCTCACTTCAAGCGCCCTTTGAGATGCCAGTGTGTTTGTGTGCACGCTTGCAGCCTGCCCCTGTCTCCAGCTGTGCCTGCCTGTATCTCTCTGCCCTCTTGTGTCTCTGTGTGTGTGTGTGATGGTCAATTATCAGCCCTTTATGCTGCTGTGGGCGTTTCGGCATGCTGCTCCTCGCAGCTCTGCTGCAGTTACAGGAAAACCTGGAAACTGGAGCTAGATCAGGAGCCTATGCACTTTATAAGATGATGTCAGGTTTTTAGAGAGCTAGTGGATAATAATATTCAAGGGAATACAACACTGGGACAATCTGGACAACTTGACTGCAGTGGAATGAGGATTTGTTATATAGCAGAAACTCCAGTTTTGCGTGTATTTGATTTAATTCACTCGACCACATGTGACTGACTTCTTTATGACTACTCGCAATTAGCTAAATCAAGTCTGCTCACCAAAGCCACAGTATCACTGATAGGGTTAACTAAGGTAGCTAATTAGATATAGCATACAAAGGTGGGCAATAATGCTCAAAATCCTTTATACACTAAAACTGTAAAAATTCAATAACAACTTACCAAAGACCTTTCCAAGGAATATTGTCTTGACCAGATTGAACTCAGTGTCTGAAGCTTCTGGCAATGTGTAACTCACTGATGGATAATGATCCAGCTGTAAGAGAAATGAGAAAATATAGGAAGTTGGTATTTGATCCTTGCACGGTTGCTGTTCAAAACACCCTCGCTAGGTTACAGTGAATCTCCATGCTGACATGATGCAAAGAACCAGCAATAGCGTTTTTAGTTGTTTAGCACCATCTAGTGGTATCCTAAAGTCCCATTTCATTATAAAGCACCACCATCTTGCAAGGGTTTGTTGTGATGGTTCTTGAGGCCAAAAGTGCTGTGGGAATTCTCAAAAACTGTGATTTTGAGTTAAATAAAACCCCATCTACAAAAATGCAGACATTCCATTACCTTTTTTCTGCATTTTTTCACAGAAATATTACGGTAAGAAGAGAAAATTGCAACCCACAACTTCAGAAAATCCTTGAACACAAGATCACAAAATCCTGGAGGGACTGAAATTACACACAAAATCCCATTTCATTATCTAGCACAGTATCTTTGGACACCCTTTTCATTCTCCCCTGTCTTTTTCTGATTAACGAGATAGGTTTAAGCTGAATTTATGAAGCAGCAACAGAATTGGAGAGGAGGTCCAAATGTAATGTAAATACATGTGACATTGCCAAGTCAATGGTCCCCACCTGTAAGTGGATGATCCTGTGCTGTCTGGAGATGTTGACACTGTGTGGTTGCCCGTTGGCCATGTTCCGGTGGTCCAGACTGACGGTGAAAGGCTCCTTGAGTCCCCCTAGGTTATAACGGATCTGAAGGGTCCCTGTGAGGCGACACAGTAAAACCACAAGTCTCCGTTAGACACTAAATGACCACCTACATCAACAGCTACCACAACTATCTGATAGAATTACACAAATTTAAAAAAGCAAACAAACCAGTTTAAGAAACATTAGAATTAACAAACAAACCAGTTTACCCATTTATATACTGTATCTTATGTCATTAAATACAAGGTAGATAGGTAGACAGACACACACACACGAACTGATTGAGCTGTAAATTCTATGTTCAAATTAATTCATCTCCAGAATGTGGCTCCTGATAACCTCTCCTTTCAGACACTCTGAGTGTCTCACCGTTGTGGCGCAGCACCACGGCCAGGTAGTCCTGTGTCCTGGCGCTGATGTAAATGAGCACGCTGGGGGTGTTGGAGGTGCTGAAGCTGAAGGTGAGCTCCTCCTGGGTCAGGTTGGCCTCGGTGGTCAGGGGAGACAGGACGCCCTTCCCCTCCCTCAGAGCAGAAGCCCCAGAGCCTGACATCAGGTCGTACCGCACCACGGTGCCTGTCTCGAAGTAGCCACCGACATCTTGGGAAAGGGAAAAAAGACATAGAGAAGATGTTTGATCAGAGTGTGGGCGTCACGCCACAAACTATGGCTGATCTAGCTAAGCTAGCTAAGAATCACAGGGTGTCCTTGAAATGCGACAAGAAAAAAAATACAAAAATCGCTCATTTTGATTGTAACATTACTTTCAGGAACCAAGGAACTAGAATAAGTCTCAACTAATAGGGTATTTTGCTTGATTCCTCTGTTAAATCAAAAAGTCTCAATATCTTGATCATAATTAGATTACTCCAACTTTAAATGTGATACAATAGCATGACTAGTTCCTAAGCATAGCATTATCTCATTATTCTGAAGTCTATGGCACTAAACCAATGCATTCAGTACAGGATGACTATGATACCTTCTGTGCAGAAAGGGCCATCAAATGCAGTCAGGGAGCAATCACAGGAATAGCCATTGTACTTCTCCAGGCACTTTCCCCCATTCTGGCAGTGCATTCCGTAACTGCTGCAGTGACCCGAACAGCCAGGCTTCACTCCCGGAGTAACCTTTGCCCTCTCCTCAAGGTCAAGGGTCACTCCATTCATCTTCAGGGAGCGAATGCATCCCAGGAAACCTCTTTGACCCCCTGATGCACCTGTGGTGTTATGAAAACAGCAGCAATGTTAGACAAGAGAGACCCAATAATGAGAGCTCATCCACAATTTCAGTCAGAAATTCAAGCCTATTGTAACATATTCTTTCATAAGCAGATAAACTAAAGGAATACTGATTGACTGACGTAGAATACTGATTGGACTAGTAGAGTATTGCTTTCTGAGTAAGGCCTGTACAGGCTAACAACTATCACTCAGGGCGCTCTCATGAGCCCAGATTCATGCACTGTGAATTACCAAAGAACCTGACTAGTTGTTATGACAGTCAGAGCACATAGGTAACAATAGTAACTATAGTATGTCAATCAGAGCACATAGGGAACTAGTAACTGTAGGAAGGGCATCCATAACTCTTACCCACGAAGAGCTGGCTGAAGAGCTGGAGGCGGGTGTGACCCTGGGGCGGGGCCAGGCGCACCTCCTTGTACTTTCCGTCAAGCTGTAGCACCGCCTCCTTCACATTGCGCTCCGCCTCCACTCTGTGCCACTGGTCATCGTTGAGGGGCGTGGCCGAGAGCACGGTCAGCTCCACAGGCCCATTCCCCACGTCGAAGGAGAACGAGACCGTCGTGGTCGCTGAGGACGAGAGACGAGATGACATAAGAGGGAGATTCACAGGCTAGAAGCATGTCTACACACTCCTGATTTCACTTCCTCTTGACTTGCCAGGCCAAATGTCACTTTGGCACTCTGTGATGAGAGTTCACAGCCAGAGATGATTTAAATTTGTGGACTGGAGGTGCTTCTAAAATGAATGCCACCAAGGCTATATCTCCAGGGTTTTCTCATAGACCCACCCCTAACATCTGCATATTGATGTACCCTGTAGCCCCACCTTCAGAAGGTATTTGTATTGGCTTAGAAATGCCTAATGCTGTAATTGTTCACACCCTTATTTAAGCAACATATCACCATGGATGTCTCCAGGTGGATATGTTAATTCCTCTCAAGATATAAAGGCTAATACATGCCTCCAAAGTGTATGCTAATATATAGACATGTTGCATGTTTATATGTGTGGCTAAGTGAGACTACACACACTCAGACAGCATCCAGCTTGATCTGGCATATCTTTTAAACCTGATGACTGCCTGCCAAATAACACAACGTGAAAATGAAACCATTTACATTTCAGCTCAAGTCGGATGAAGTCAGCGTTGCCCAGGTTCTCCAGGAAGACGCCGTAAGTGGATGAAGTCTTAAAATAGAAGGAGATGTCTGCGCTGTTCTCCCCCTTGAAGGTGGGGAAGTGCAGGTAGGAGGCTGGTGTGTTGAAGGAAGCAGCATTCCAGTAGTTACCTGTCAGGTGCATTAAAACACTTGAATGAACACTTGTGTATTTTGTACATTTGACGCTATGAATGTTATACCACCTGATACTGTTTGGTTGCAGTGTAGATGTTGCTACTCAAAACATCAGCTTAAATTACAGTATCAAAAAGTCTGAAGGGAGTTTGTGAACATTTGATTCTATGATATATTCTGGGGGAACAGAGTGAAAAAAGGGCATTCTGCAGCTCAGAACACCTGTTTAAGTACAAGTTTAAACAAGCTTCTTTATATCTAGGGTTTCTTGTATACTCTTAATACTGTCTGGGGGAACAGAGTGAGAAATCCTGTCTAGTTCACTTACGGTCTCCCTGACAACGTAAAGGCCCCACAGTGAGTCTGGCCTCAGAGCTGGGCCGGTTGACATCCCCGACCACCACCTGAATGACAGGTAAATGATCCTTATACATGAGTATTCCAGAATCTTCTCTCCTGAAGAACACACAAGAGACAGAAAAGAAAAAGTACAGTCAGTGATTTTGAAGGGAGTGTTTTTGCTAACTCAAATCAGGAAAATGTGGAGAATTTTGATACATATTTGAAAAAAGTCAACATCAATGACACCTGTTTTAAAAGTGACCTTAATGACTGGACAAAAATAATGAACTCATCATAAAAAAACAACACTATGCCATTTAAACACAAGAAGGCTGGAATCTCACCACTGCCTCTGGTCAGCATCGCAGTTGCAGTAGTGACTGGGTTCAGTGCAGTTGCGCTCAATCCCACAGGCACATTTCTGGACACCTGGCCCTGAGCCACCCCAGTAGGTGTGCTTCTCATTGCCTCTCCCCACCCACCAGGTGAAAGGAGACCCCTCTGCCGGTCAAACACATGTACAATGTATTTATAATCATTCAGATTCAAGCGTCTGCTGTATACAGCGTCTGACAAACATCTGACGGTACAGATACAGTATCTACAGTATTTTTTATCAGTATAAGTATATATATATATATATATATATCCAATATAATGATATTGCTGTCACACATCTTACATGGTAATACAACTGTATTGCACTGTCATACTTTATAGTACCATTACTAAACTTCATAGATGTAGGGAATTTATAGACTTTATTATTCTAAAGAATGCGTCCCAATTAGGACTTGAATAAAACCATGGTATATTACATTTACATTCAGTTTTATTTAGTTATATTGCCGCATAAATAATGAACATATTCTTAAGGCTTTTTTAAATATCCCAAAATCTCTATATAATGCAAACTTTAGTCCGGAATCCATAAACAAAACATGCTTAAGCACAGAGCAACTGCCTGTCTATTTGACTCAACCAGCAATGTGTTACACTGTCAGCATCCTCGCAACTTCAGTTTCGACCAGACTAGCGTGATGGATGTCCCGGCAGCGGCCGGTTCCTCTTGGCTACTGACAGACAGAGGAGCATCCTTTTTAATGGCCTCTCTTGTGCTTCAACCACGCTGGCTGTCAAGTCGTCAGCCTAATTGAAAAAAGCTGGCTTTGTTACGCCTGGACCTGTTGTGGATTTGTGCATAAAGCCTGTGGGCCCTGAGGCTAAACTTCTCTCTCTCTCTGAGAGTAAACAGAGAGAGGAAGGGTTGGGTGGGGTAGAGGGTGTGTTGATAAATGAGAGGCACCTTAGCTGCCTGCCTCTGGCTACCTCTCTCTACACACGCAAGGATATGACATGAGGAGAGAATGGACTGTCCTGATAATGCCAGCTGTCTCCGAGGGGCATATGTAAATATATATCGACTAGCAAAATAGAAATTTGGTCTGAGTTACTCACAGACCCAAAGGCTTATACAAAACGTATACAAATCTGCGATTGATAGATAGGTAGGTGAGGAACATGGGATTAAACAAATAAACTCAAACTGTGCGTGTGATTATATATATCGACTTGTGAAAAAAATCTAGGTCTGAGTTACTCACAGACCCAGAGGACTGAATATGGGACAAAACTACTGTGAGTGAAAGAAACACACACACACACACACAGTGCAGTGTACCTGGTGTATTGAGTAGACGTGACATGCGGCAGGCATAGGCCACATGCTGCTCACAGTGCTCTGCACTGCTGGTGATGGCATTAATCTGCATGGAGGAGACAAAATAGTTCAACACCATTTATCTTTTATGCCAGAGCCTTTTTGTAAACATGCTCTCAATCTTCAGGGTTACACTGTAACAATTCATTGCAGCATTATATTTTGCATATATACACAGTCATATGTCAACATTTCCCATTAAAACTGGCTTAGGAAAACTAGTCCATCATGACTTGGATGAGCCCACCTGTTCGGATGACATGCTATAGTTGAGCTCCAGCACAGTGGCCGTCTCCAGCTCTGCACTCACAAGACTCTGGGAAGGCAGGTCATTGGCCACCATTGTCCACACTTTATCCTCTGAGGAACACACACAAACAGCCACACACACACAAACCTCAGGTCCACTGTCTGAATGAGAATGCTCAAATAACCTGATATAGCCTTGCTCTACGGTCTGAATGAGAATGCTCAAATATGACAGAACAGGCACACCCACATAACACCCACATAATATCACATATCAGCTATGAACTGTCTAAATGAAAATAGTCAAGCTTGCACTGTATTGTGTAACTGTCTGAATATAAATGATCTGGTCCACTGATGCTGTGTAAATGCTAATGCTAATTAACATAGATGCTAATGTTAGTTAACATAAACCTGAGGATGCCGTCCCACTGCGGGCCGCTCTGTGATGTAATGCGTTTGAGAGTGCCTCTCACCTGTCATGATGCAGTTGACTCTGAAGGGCTCCAGAGACCCACTGCCGTCTGGGTCGATCCAGTACGTGTTAGACGTCTTCCCCAGGTGCTTGTACTCCTCACAAGACTGCTCATACACAGCTAAAGAGGGAAATTCTTATCATTTATAGGCAAGGCAGGGTACAATTATTTTGCACAATTCATACACATTGGTAAATCAAAGTGCATTAAAACCAGTAAAAGAATACTGACAAATAGAGAATTACAAAAGGATGAATGCAGATACACATACTCTGAGTAAATGAGCGGCAGTCTTTAAAAATAAGAATATACAAATCGGAGACATCATTTTGATCATGAGGTGACCACCACTTATGGTTTCATACCACATTTAATATTTTCTTGTCATATATGTGGCAGTGACATGACACGCCATTACTGTTCATATTTATAGTATACACATTTTTATAATGAAACACTGGAGCTATGCTAAGGAAGAAATTATGCTTAATGTGGAGGATCCCTTATTTCATATTGTGCACAGCATTAGTTATCTCGAAGAACGATGTGTAATCTATAATGCCTCAGTAAATGCCTACATTGAAGTACTTCGCATTAAGAGATTACATGAATAACCCCTACTTTTTAGCAGAAGTTAGATCATATAAAAACTCTGCAGTAGACTACATACATGCAAGTCTGGACATTTCTACCATTCTGGACAAGGCATATTGGCCTCTCATCAGAAAAGTACAACAGCATGAAGAAAATATTAAATCATCTTGGTTGTAATGTTACATTAAGTGCATGCCTCATATATACAGAGCTATAGCCCTAGCATGTCATTGAGTTACTCATGCATTTGTTAGGAGCGGAGACTCACAGGTGTGGCAGGTGGCCCCAGTGTAACCCGTCCCCTCACAGCCACAGCTGAAGGAGTCCCATGTCTGAGAGCAGCGGCCACCATGCTCACAGTGGTTGGGCTCACACCTGCAGTGGTGAGAGAGAGAGAGAGAGAGAGAGAGAGAGAGGGGGAGAGAGGGAGAGGGAGAGAGAGAGAGAGGGAAAGAGAGAGAGAGAGAGAGAGAGAAAGACAGAGCGAGAGAGAGCGAGAGAGAGAGAAAGAGGAACAGAGACAGGGAAAGAAACAGAGGGCTTTGAGACTTGACACAGTATGGACTAATTACATAGTATGCGTGTTATGGGGGGGATCATCATCAAGCACTTCTTCATTCCTGTAGTTCACAGACTCCCATAGCTCTCTCCCCATGGCACATCTCTTCACATGGTTAGAGAAACATAGACACGGAAACGCCTTCCTGCATTTAATTCTGATTCTGATTTCTCTTCCAATGCAACACAAATCACTGTAATAAACATGTCAGTGTTTTTATTCCACGCAGAGGGCGAAAACATGGCTTTCCTGTGCTTGCGTTGTTTTGCACTGCAGTGAGTTTCAAGGCTTTGTCTCACGCCGAGAGGTGGGATTAACGACTTCATCGCAAAGGAAATGTAAACTTGCTACGCTCTCTGCTGAATCCGCTAAAGCCCCTGCACCGAAACTCATCTCCATATCCCAAGGGACACAACAGGGCCCCTCGCACTGGATAATGCAAGAGTGTGCACAAGTGTGTGTGTGGGGGGAGAGAGAAGAAAAAGAAAGACAATGAGGAAAGGAGAAAAATTGCAAGAAAAGACAAGAGGGTTTGCCATTTCTGCTTGAGTAGGATCTTGAGTAGGATCTTTTGTTATGTTATGTTGTGTCATGGTGTATTTCTCAATATTGGTTGACATGTTTATGTCTGCGTGTGTGAGGATGTGTGTGTGTGTGTGTGTGAGGATGTTTGTAGGGATGTTAATGTCGGCAAAGTGTGTTTTTGTGTTGAGTTGTGTTTCTCTGCATGCATAACATAAACATACCCCCCCCCCGCCCCCCAATGGACCAGCCCTCAGCGGCTCTCTGCGTCAAGCCCCAGGTCTGATCTGTCATGTGACATATGCCACAGAGGTTACCCAGAGTGCACCAGTGCTGTGCTTATGAGACACATGGGTCATGGGTGGCGTACCGATCTATGATGGCACACATGTCGAGGCTGACATTTTCGAAGGTCCCCAGCGATCCTTGCTCCACCGCCTGCAGGTCCACCAGCTGCTCGTCCACGTGGATCAGCTGCATGCAGCCCTGGAAGGACCTTTGCATGGGGGACAGGTTGGTCCGGGGGAAGTAGCCTGCAGATGACAGCCACACACACACAGGTTATCCAAGTGGTTTAAACCGTCCGCTTTGTGACAAAACAGACCAACAGACAGAAGGAGAGAGAAAGAGAGAGAGAGACGGAGAGAGAGAGAGAAAGAGAGAGAGACGAACTATTCACACAGTACAAACTGTTTGTGTATGTATGCCTGTGTGTGTGTGTTTATGTGTGTGTGTGTGCGTGTGTGTGTGTGTGTGTGTGTGTGTGTGTGTGTGTTTATGTGTGTGTGTTTATGTGTGTGTGTGTGTGTGTGTGTGTGTGCACAGCATGTATATGAGTACAATGGAATGTGCGTGTAGCTAATGCTACATGCTTGGAGGCTCTCCATCTGGTTAGAGAGAGAAGTTGAAAGCATTTAACCGAGGACATGGAAGAACAGTGTGTGTGTGGTTGAGCCCAGTGTGTGTGATCTTGACTACTGTGACTCTCTGACACAACATCCAATGCCAAAAAAGACTGCTAAACTGAATGTGATGAATGCATGCTGCTAAACTGCAGCCACAGTTTATGAACATTTCCAATTGCTACTAGCGATGGCTTTACAAGTCTTAATTCATATGAAATGCACAGGAAATCAGGAAACAACAAAGCAAATAGTTCAACAAAGATGGTAGCATAAAAGCTGTTTACAGTAAAACCAGCTGGATGAATGCTTTGTCGTAGTTGTCATTTGTCAACACAACTGAACAAAACAACAAATGAGCTGACCAGTAACAGTAATATTACATGGCCCCCTGCTATTCTGTAACTCTCTGATTAACACAATAAACATCCTTTTTTACTAAGTATCAATGTGTTGCTTCCTAATGTACAACACTGTACTCAGTTATCTCGTATAGTGTAATATAGGTACTTAGTATAACAAGGTCCAAGTAGTGTTGTGACCAGATGGGCTTTCTGTGACAACAGGAGCAGGTGCTGTCGTCATGGTGAGAAGCCTTAAAATCCTAAACATCACTTTAATTCTCCCCCACACATCCCTGAACTCACCTCCAAAGTAGTAGGAGCCTCCTGTCCTGATCATGATGGGCAGGGCAGCCCTTACTGAGGACGTTTCATCGCCGTCGATGGTCAGCATGGCGAAACTCTCCAGAGCCAGGAAGTGGACACTGTGCCACTGGCCATCATTGAGCCCAGAACCTGGCCACACAAATACAGAGATTCAGCGACAAAGATAACTGTCACCTTTGTGGTGTTGAGTCTGAATTGTTCAGTGCTGGTACAAAGTTCAACATACTGAATAAACTGATATGCTTCCTTATATTTACATACCAAGTATTACCTGACAATAACAGCAATTCAAAAATAACAGTGACATACTTTTATGTATACACCATTAGGAACTGTCTGCAAAGCGGATTATACTGATATTTACATTCATGCATACAGTATTAGAGACCCATTGCTTGGACAGATAATGCTTTCATCTGAAAAATCCTGTTTCTCTACAAACTTTGCAGGTTACACTGGATCCTTTCCCACTTCTAGTCCCCTGGCATTTAGATTAGGATTAGGATTAGATTTCGATAGGGTTATTAAACTGAGAGGCTGGTTTGAAAAACTATGAAATTTGCATCATAAGCATAGTTTGATCATTGATTCTGGCAGAGATACCTGCCTTATGGTCTGTCTCTGGGTTGCATGTGATTATTACAGCATTACAGCATTGCAAATGCAGCACTCGTCTGGTTGTCTGGAGATGTGTGTGTTCGTGTGTTTGTGTGTCTGTGCGAGTGTGTATGGGTCTGTGTATGGTGTGGTTGTCTATGCATGTGTGTGTTTGTGTGCGTGTTTATTTGTATGAATGTGTGTGTGTGAGTGTGTGTGTGTGTGTGTGTGTGTGTGTGTGTGTGTGTGTGTAAGCATGTGTAAGCATGTGTAAGCGTGTGTGCGTGTGTGTGTATATGTGTATATGTATGTGTGTTTACAGATACAGTATGTGTGTATGTATTTGTGTATGTGTGTTCTCACCTGAGGACATACGTCTGCTTTGTTTCTGAGAGCTGTAGATGAATGTGCATTTAGAGATAAGTGTGTATTTGTGTGTGTATTTGTGAATGTGTGTCCTCACCTGATGATATACCCACAGGTATGCTCTGTTTCTGAGAGACACAAATGTAGATACGTGTGTGTGTGTGGTGTGTGTGTGTGTGTGTGTGTGTGTGTGTGTGTGTGTGTGTGTGTATTCTCACCTGATGATATACCCACACGTATGCTCTGTTTCTGAGAGACATAGATATGCACGTTGACCTTCCCGTCCACCAGGCTGATCTCCACGCCTCCATACCCCAGCGTCGAGAACAGCAGCAGGCCACTTGGGTTCCATGTGCGGAACATCAGGCTCACAGACATCGTGTCAGAGTCACTTCGCCCCGGCAGCAGCAGGAAACTGGTGGCATTGAAGAACACAGGGAACGTGCGGGACTCCGCGCAGGAGAACGTCAGGTTGCGCTATGGAATATCAAGGGAACAGACGTGGATGATTGCCAAAAGTGTTGCATAACTTTCCTACATCTAAGACTGCTCTGTGTACATTTTCTGTAACGCTGTATGCATTTACTATCAGAGTTTATGTAATCATTCCATACATCCAATGCATCCACACTCTGCTGCATACCTACTGCATTGCTGTGCAAGTTTACTATCAGGCTTTATGTAATCGTTCAATACATCCAAACGTAGCACAGTACATTTGATGCATCAGAACAAAATGATGCTGTAGACATCTCTACTCATACAGAGAAATGTCATGGTACATAGCTGATTAAACAGAGATTCATACAAAGCTTGACGTATCCACTTTCTTCCTGCGGACCAGGTTGGTGATGTTGTCGCCGTTGTACACAATGCGTTCCATGCAGCCCACAAAGTTATCTCTGCCTCCAGAGATTGGCTTATTGGAAACAGCCATGCCTCCAAAGCTGATCTGTGAGAGACGGGGGGGGGGGGGGGGGGGGGGGGGGGGGGGGGGGGGGAAGGGGGAGAGAGAGAGTTAGAGAGAGAGGGAGGGAGTGAGAGGGGAGGGAAAGAGAGAAAGAGAAAAAACATAAAGTTCATAGGAGCGATGGAGAGAGTGAGAGAAAAAGATAAGCAAAAGAAAGGGAAGGAGACAGAGACACAAAGGAAACAAAGAAAGCGACATACGGAATAAGAAGCGGCTTATTTGTGAGTGCCTGGTGGTATTTTTGAAAGAAGCTTATTTATGTATTCCTGCTTGTGGCCTCTGCCTGAACTGACTCCACAGATAGAGGAGGAGGGCAGAGGGGTTAGCGGCTTGAGGCTAATTTCAAAAGTTCCAATGAACTCCTTCTCCCTATTTCCAAGCATTCAGTAAAACACATCCAGTGCCCCATTGTCAGATTATACTGTACCTCAGATCAGTTTTCAGCTGGCATTATAGTGTTGAAATGCTCAATAGTAAGGAGCCTACCAGAGAGTTAAGCAAGCCAACAGCAGGTGATGGGGATTGGTTAAATGGCTGATAAAGAGGAAATGGTTTCATTTGAAATCTGAATATGGCAATATGTCTGCTGTAGAGGTGGGCTGGCAAGATTGCATTCACATACATCTCATCAGATGTTATGTGAGCAACCTGAAAATTGAGCAGAAAGCCACTTGAACCTCAAGGGAGAGCATATTATAGCTCATTTCCTTATACTGGGTTTGGTGAATCTAATTGAGTAAATGTTTTGTTTGTTAAATATACGATGCAATAAGTTGCCGTTTTTATATTCAAAGTGAATTCAGCCTGTTTCTTTCATTTGGATCATTGATAGCTTCATCTGTAGCAATTTGGGACCTAATGGAATGTTTCCAGACCACAGTGATGGATGGAATGTGGACTAGCAGTGTCCATATATATAACATGAACATATTATTAACAGCCATTTATTACACTAACAGACCAATGTCTTATTGGAAACGTGGCTATTGGCTATTGCCATGTGTCTATACAGATTTGTCTCTGTCACTCACTTCGTAATCCAGGTCGAGGTGATCGAACTCTCCGTTGGTGCGGAAGCTGTGTGTGTGCTGGTCCAAGGTGAAATTGATGCTCCGGCGGTAGCGTTCTATCTCCACTCTGTGCCAGTGATCGTCGTCAAGGAGACTACCACTGGACACAGCTGTGTGGCCCTGGATGGAGCCATGCTGATTGCTTCCTGATGTGAGAAAAGCACGTGTGAAAAGGTTAAGGATATATGGTCCATCCTGCGGTCCGTCATGATTGTATTTGCATGCCAGCTTTACACTGGTGTGTAGAACAAAATTAATTCAGCTCAGTAATGATTCTATTTCTTGAAGTGCCTTCAAATAATCAAGTATTATCTTTAAAATAAAGGAAAATATACTGTGAGATACAGACAGAAACGCAATCAGGAGAGTGTCTCAGTCACAAAAGGATCAGTAGAACAAGCTTATAAAAGTAATGTGATATTTATAATATTATATTACTATTCACATACTGTGCTTCTACAGTGCTTATAATGCAGTATTCACTTTACAACAAAGACAAGTAAATGCAAATATAATAGGAGTGATGCATAAACAGCAGAGTAAGCCAGTAGAGACAGTGGTACAGTGGTAGAGAAGTCGTTTAGTAATCAGAAGGTTGCTAGTTCGATTCCCTGTCGAAGTGTCCTTGAGCAAGACACTGAACCCCTAATTGCTCCTGATGTGCAGTGTGCCATCAGTGTAAATGTAAAATGTAAAATGTGTATACATTGTAAGTCACACATATGTAAGTCGCTTTGGATAAAAGCGTCTGCTAAATGACTAAATGTAAATGTAGAGAGTGAAGGTGTGAGAGAGAGAGAGAGACTCTGTTTTTGTACCCAGGTTGATCTGGAGCCACAGCTTGGCCCTCTTGAGCTCGAGTGAGAGGTAGTCCCCCTGCTGCCCCTCTCCATGCAGCAGCACCCCGTCCCCTTTGGTCGTCTTAAACTTCAGGGAGATCAGGTCCTTCAGGATGCGCATCTTCTTTGCCCGGAAGCGGTAGGTTATCACTGACTGGCCATCGAAGCTGATCACGTCAGACCCTGTGGGGGCGAGAAAGTGGGGTTTGTCAGTGTGGTGAGGATTAGGTTATCCTAGCAGGAAATGTGGAGCTAAATGAACGAGTATGAGTTAGAGCTGCTCAGTCAGCTGCTCAGTCAGTCCAGTGCTGTTGATACTTTTACTGATAAGTTTGACAATCATAAAACATGTCATGAGGAGTGTAGCGCTGGATCTGTTGTTGAGTGTGTGAGCCTATTACTGTTGGGACATGGAGTACACAGTGTCACATACAAAAATATAAATTCCTACATTGCACATTTTAAGTAGATTTTAGTCAGGATAGAATGTTTTACTGGACATGGGGGCATTCTCACTGATGTTAAAGAGGGGATCACATTAAGCAATTTTCCTTTCAACAAATCCTGGGATTAATTCCTTTCAACTATCTACCTTTAGTCATGACTTCTACTGTTGGTTTGTGATTGAGAGCACTTACAGTAAGCACAGCCATAGACCTCCACGCGTAGTCCTATCCGGCCCTCCTCACTCCACTCCAGAGGGATGATGCGAAGATACCGCGCCACGATGGAGTACTGTAGGTCGTGCCTCACCGCCTTCTCCGAGTCCCAGTTTCCAGAAAACGTCTGCAAAGCCCAGAAGAAAAAAACTGTTTAGTAACACAAGCAGCATTTGCAGATTATCTAAGACATGGCTACATGGCACACCTCTGCTTTCTCTTGTTTGTCCAGCACTCTCATAGCTGTCCCATCTCTCGGAGAACACACAGAGAGCAGCATGTGACGGTGCTCCAATTTATCTCAGCTTAAGTCCTTTTATCTGCGTGCCACTGGAATTAATTTATTATCAGAAAACAATTATCCGAGTGAATAATACCCGCACAGTATCTCCGTATTCCTGTACCGAGGCGGTAATTGAATGCACCCTACTGAATAACACAAGATTAAAAAAGAGCAGGTGACATTTTGATAACAATAGTGCATTAATCATTCAATTACATATTTGCATAAAGCTAATGTGCATGGAGTAAGAAAATAAAACCGCTCCACTCTGGAATTCGATCCTCTCTCATGAGATGTACTTTCCGTACTAGGAAACCATTAACCATTTCAGGCTGGTCTAATATAATGTAATACAATCAGTAAGATTACAGTAGATAGGGAAGAAGGGTGTTTCCATGGCTGCACTTTAACATGAATAAAGACCTTAAAGCAGGGATGCTTTAGGTCAGAGAGAGGCAATGTTAACATCAACGTCAGCGTCTGTGCCAGATAAGGGCCGACTCTGGCTCAGTGTCTACCTGGACTGCCTTTGGAAAGATATCCGTTGGTAATACCTACTGTCCTAACTAAACCTAACTAAACATAATGAAGCAGCTTTTATGCTGTTCAGCTCTCTTCCTGATGACATCAAAGGTGCTCCAACTGTAGCCAGTTTCAAATCTAAACTTAAAACCAAACTGTTCTAAGATGCTTCTTGTGAACTGATCTTTATTTATTTATTCTATGTTTTCTTCCTCTTTTAGCTGATGTAATGCACTCTTCCTTTTAAATCTTTTATTTTGATTTTAACCTTGTTTGAGACAATGTATGTATATCATGGTGTACACTAGTCCCAAAAGGTTCTCCCTATGTCAGCATCAGCCTTACAAGGTTCAGGATTAATTTAAACAGTAGATGGCGAGTTGAGCAGTTTAGGGTTGTGTGTGTGACAGTTTAGGGTCATCTGTGTGACAGTTTAGGGTCGTGTTTGTCAGTTTGGGGCCAGAGTTGTGTCAGCTCAGATCTGGGCGAGATTCATTCCTCAGGAATACCCCATCCCCGTCATCAATCCCTCAGAGGGCACTGCCACGAGCGCTCTCACCCATATGGTGCCGTCCTGCCGGTAAGCCCTCCAGTTGCTCCCAGTGTTGCTGTACAGAAACCTGTACTGCTTCGTCCAATCAGAGCTGCTGTATCGGCCTTGCGTTGCTATGGCAGTGATCTGCTTCCTACCCCGAAGGTCCACCTGGAGCCACTGGTACCGGTCCGAGTCCAGTGGGGACCAGCCCCCGGCTCCTGGTGAGGGGGAGGGTAAAATGATGAAATCTTTGTCATTTATCTGCGATTATCTTGCAAAGCTCTTAGAGAGTAAAGTACCAAGATAGCAACACACCCTTATATAACTCAACTGCTATGTGGGTAGAGACAATGCTGTATATATTCAGTTTATACATTGTAATTGTTTAATATACTAATTAAAACTCCAAACTCTGTGTGGTTATTTCTCATTACTCAATATGTCACACTGTACTACACTGTAATTACAATGTAACAAGGACACCATAGCAAAAGGTTCATACATATTTACTTGAGCTCCTAAATAACCTATCCAGTGTATCCTGAAATATTTGTAGGGTTGTTTGTTCTTCAGCACATCTTTGTCGCCAAAATGAAAAATGCCCTAGTTTTCTAACAGGTTCACAAAACCACTTTTTAATGTTCTCAGCCAGACAGATCTGAGGTAATTGCAAAGTCTCCATAATGGAGCCACAATACTTACGGGATAACAGGCCATGGGACATACAAGGGGTAATATTTTTCCTGAACCCTGCTTCATAAGAATAATATAACCATGCCATATTCTGTCATAAATAGTTATAACAATCAGTGTCCAGTGATGTACCAGTGTATTGTCACCATGTCATAAATGCATGATGCTATGACATTAGGTTGTTATGTCAAATAAAAATATCTGGAGAGCTGCCATGACAATTATCGATAATAGTAACATGATATTGTCAAATCATTGGACATCAGCTGTCATGATGTGTATGACATCTGGCATAACATGTTTATGACATGGTTATGTCAGTCTTATGAAGCTGAAGACAAGGACAGTGTTACCACTTGTGGCTGGATTACAGGAGGCCAGGCTGGGGTAGAGGAGACACACTCACCTCCTCTCCTGTTGAGTTTGGCATAGCCGGCCCCATAGTCACCAGACAGCACAGAGGATCCCAAGAACGCACTGTACGGCAGTGGGGTGGCCAACACCTCGTCACATTTTACTGCAAACATAGACACAGACAGGGACACAGACACACGCACAAACACATATACACACACAGAGGTTGAGAAGACATGCCAAGAACCACAAAAACATACATGCATAAAAGCTGCACAATAGAGTGCACTTAATTAAATACTTCACAGAGCTGGCTTTAACAGGAGAACATGGTGGAGGCATTGACATTGCCTCGCAGCAGCCTTGCAGGCTCAGGAGAGGTGACACAAGTCCTTGTAAGGCCGGACATGTTCAGGCCAACGTGACTCCTCATCTCCAACTTTATAACTGCGTGTACTTGTAGAGCTGAAGGCCCAGTGGAAGACAAGGCTGCAGTCAGACTGCAGACAATGGCAAATGGATGACGCAACTGTCTGAGCAGCTCTCATTCTGTGTGAAAAGCCTTGAGGCTTGTTTGAGAAAATGAACTGTAACTCTGGCCTTGGCTAGTTGCTGTCTCATTTCATACTCGAGGAGGTGTTGTCAATCCTTTTGGCTTTTCATGTTTGCGTTTCTTTACCAGGTAGAGCAATAGCCCAGACTGGATTCAGATCAGATAATTGTGAATGACAGTGGTAATGATTATACAGCAGTTGAAAAGAAGTAGTTGCATAACATTTAGATTTCAGTATGCTAACCTTCACACAGTGATCTGTCTCATTCTTGGGACATTGTGAGAAAGCATGTTGAAGTTCTTACCCTTGCAAAGTCAATTTACATTTAGTATGACAAACCACCATTTCAACAAAACTTTTCTGTGGTTTAAATGAGACAATAATATAGGCCTACAGATGTTGATCAAACTGTTGAACAGTTTGTTGCTCTGAAAAACTTCAGTTACACTCTCATAGTTTTGCCTACAGGACAGTACTATGAAACAGTCTTTTATCATTCATTTACAATTACATTGTTATCGTTTGTCTAGAACCATTCATTATTTCATTATAACAACAACAACAACAACAAGAACAAAACATTTCACTGATAAGTCGAGGTGTCAAGACATGTTATATCCGTGATACGTAGGTATCTCTGTATGTCTGATGAACATTCTGCCCAAATTATTTCCCATCTTTTTTTGACAGCTGGGTACACGGAAAAAAAGACGGGGAACAAACAAAAAAACCTGCAAAGCGAGACAGCCGCTCATTGCAAGCAGAGATTACAATGGGTCCGTCAAAAGTGTTCCAGCCCACAGGGGTTTTCAAGTCTGGTGGCAGAGCTGGAATGGAGCACAGAGGAGCTGTCTTTGTGTGTGATGGTCTGCTGCACAAGCCTGTCTGCCAGAGATAATACCGTGGGAGTGTGGAAGGAAACTCGGGTTTGGAAAGATTTCCCCCAGACTCTACAGGGTCTTTCATTCACAAAAGTTTACTTACATTATTTAGAGTCTCAGAATCAAATCACCAAGTCAGTCACTAAAATGTTTCAATTTTGTTTCATCCAAACTCACAAACACAAACACACACAACTGTTCAGAGGCGTGCTCACTAACATGAGCAAACACACAGGCACAGACAAACGTAGGCACAGACACTGACACAAACACAATCTATTCAGAAAAACAAAAACAGACAAACACACACACACATATATATAGAGCATGACCCTAATGTCTAATCAGAGTATTTTTTTTTGCATCTGCATATCAGTCTTCATCTTGTTGGACTTTTCTTGTTTGTCTGTAAAAGCCTGGTGCCCAGTTACTGTAATGGAGCTGAAAGCCTCTGTTTCTGAGCTCTAGCAGGGCATAGATAGCCTCCTGGAGAACTGGTTGTGTAAGCTGATGTTTATCCACTGCAGTTTGGGGGCAAATGAGGAGAAATCAGTAAGGCTGCATTGGCCACTACTAATATAATTTCTACAGACCAAGCGATGATGATATCCAAATGCCAAACTCACTAATGATGTTGTGCACCATGGAGGTGCATATTTAACCAAGGTCTTTCTGAGAATGATTCTATACAAGGAGGGCACGCTCATCACAGCACATGAAATTCTCATGGCACAAGGGTAATAAAAAATTGATAAAGAATAAGATTCGAAAGTCTGACATGAGAGTCAGAAACAGTAAACAATACTTGTTTTGGTTTCCCGTCAAAATAACAAAAATCTATTAGAATTCCGGACAGTGGTGAGTAATGCTAATTTGACCTTTTTAGAAAAAAACGTTTTCTTTATTTATGTTTCTGCGGTCGCATTTAATGTTTACAAATGGCATTCAAGTCAGCCCAGCGGTGCACTTAGCTGCAACACCAGAAGTCACAGTAGTGCTTCAATGTAAAATTCTCAAAGATCATGAGAAACAGTAAAACACCACAGCAGAACCTCCACCTCAGTCTAGGAAGGTCACGAGCAGACGGGTAGGGATATGTTTCAGGTCCTCATTTGTGATTCCTTCTGAATGTGCTTGTCCTTCCCTAAGGTGTGTTTGCTTTCCGAGCAGCATAAATGTTTCATTCAGTGGCTCTTTTGCTTTGCTACCAGGGTGTGAACGGCAAAGAACTGTGAGATATGTGTGCAGCTCCTACTCAAGTTAATCGTTACGAAGAAGACAAAAGCCATCCATCAGGTCTTGTGATCTGCACTGCATGTTCAACACGGTCTGATATCTTACCCCTTTGAAAAGGTTCACGTCTTATTGCTATGACAGAAAGAGAGAAAACAATTAAACAATTAAAGTTGAAAATGGCTTGCAATGAGTTGGCCTTCATAAAGATCGTTAACTTCAAGCTTCACCCTTTAAATGTCAGTGCATTTTAGGTATTCCTAACACATGTGGACTAAAGGGTTTTTGAAGCTGAAGATCTGCAGGGGAGATATCCTGATAACCTGATCCTGACAATTGTCAAGGGGTGACAAGTGTCTGGTCTGGGGGCTTTCAAAGTTGTGGTTGATAGTAACAGAAGTACGTTTGAACAGGAAGCTGATAATTTGCAGATTGCTCAGGAACACCTTGAAAGTAATGGTCTTATGAAAGATGCCTGAGCTGAGATCTGTCCTGAAACAGAACGAGAACGTCTTCAGTGTGTTGAAGAAAAGGGACAAAGAGAAGATGCTGAGGTATGTGATGAGATCATTCCAGATTTACACGTTTGAGCCCATTTAAAAAATGATCCCAAAAGAGGATGCACCATATGTAGCATATGGGGGTGGTGCCTGGTTGGCCCTGTAGGGGCTTAGGGAAGGGAAGATAACTTTCACCTGGTTGTTGGGGATGCTTCTCCCCTGCGTATTTAAGCAGGGAAAGTGACTGGTGTGGTGAAGTCTTTTGTTCTTGTCAATAGATACTATGCAAATTGACGAAAGTTTGCAGGTTTTAGTGTTAGCATTTAACACTTCCTGGTTCCAAAGAAAAACATTATGGGTTTTCACAAAGGCGCCGACTATGGCTACAGAACTGGAACTATAGGGAATGCACTATTGTTATGGAATTAGATCAATAGTTTGAGTATTATTGGTCCAACGTGTTTTTTTCTGTGCTAATAGTACTGTCATGCCCATTTCATAGCATTAGGGAACATGATAGTCAGTGGAAATGGTGAAAAGAACGGTTGCCTCCCTCACTCGTTGAGACTGGGGAACCTCCAGTCACGAGTGCAGCATACTTCCTATGATCCCCTGTCGGTGTTCCTCTATGTTGCAGCTGTGGGAACCATTTTTATTTTCCAAGGAGGAAACATGTATTGGGCAGAAACTAAAAGTTATATGGCCAGGGGCCTCTGAAGTGAAGGAATGGAATTGCATCAAGGGTGAAGCAGAGTATAAATTGAATCGCATGGTTGAGGTCATCTGTAACTATGGAATGAAAAGATATTGAGTTTGTCAGAAAGCTAGGAAGGAAAAGCAAGGTCAAAATGACATGTTGAAAGAAAGAAAGGAAGCGGCTGAAGGAGCAATGGAAAAGAGGAGATGATGAACAGAGAGAAGGTATTAGTGTTATGTAGGCAGAGTTAAAGAGTAGACTGGCCACATCATGGACCGCCCATGTGGAAAGAGGTGCAAGAGGTTGTGTGTTGTGCAAGGGCTGCATCATCTCACGGCCCTAACGGGATACCTTATCATGTCTATAAAAAAGTACCTGATGTTTTGAAATATCTATGTAAGCTCATGGTGATTGTATGGAAAAAAGGAACAATTCAGAGGATGTGCCATCAGACAGGTGATGTTTCATGTTTCATTCCAAAGGAGAAAAATGCCATGAACATAGGCCAATTCGGAACTATCAGTCTTCTTAATGTAGAAAGCGAGATCTTCTTTAGTGTGGTAGCAAGGAGCTTGGTCTCCTATCTGAAGGCCGATAGTTTTAAATATATTTCCGTGGAGGAAGCAGGACCTTATTGTAGTACATTTGGATCTTGCAAATGCCTTTGGATTGGTGCCACACAGTCTGTTGTGGAAGGCGTTTAGCTACTTTCAGGTCCCTGAGAAGATTTCAGCGTTAGTCAGGGCATATTCTGAGTATTTTCAGTTGTGCTTAAACACAAGTAACTACACCACATCCTGTCAGCATCTGGAGATTGTTTTCATGGCTGGGTGCACCATTTTACCGTTGGTTTTCACCATGGAAATGGAGGTAATTATAAGGGAATCTACATGGTTGTTGGTAGTCAAAGGCTGCAGGACAGTATCTGGTTACCTCCCATCTTAAATGATATGGATGACATGATGAGAACAACTGCTCCATGTACTCGTCGGTTGTTAGCCAAGTTGAATCAAATGGGCAAGGATGACAGTGAAAACTAGCAAATGTAGAAGAGTTTCTATAAGTATGGGAAGCCTAGGGGAGAGGTTTTATAATGATGGTAAGGTGATTCCTTCTATTGTAGAAGGACATGCACAAGTGCATTTCAGCATATGGATACCATTGCGCAGGTATAGAGTGGAAGAGCAGGGTTTGGGCTAGGTGACAGTTGGAAAGCATAGGGTAAGGCTACATTGGTGGAGAGGAGTCAGAGGATAACTAGCTTTGCTCGTAAGCAAAAAAAGAAAACTGGATGAGTAGCAGCAGCTTCTCAAGCAAAGGAAGAGCAATGGATGAACTGGCATGGTGTTGAGATAAGGAAGATCAGGTGGGGAGATATTTGGGCTATGGACGCGTGAGATTCGTGGAATCTTGTTGAGGTGTATCTGTTGTTACATTTACATTTACATTTAGTCATTTAGCAGACGCTTTTATCCAAAGCGACTTACAATGTATACACATTTTTTTACATTTACACTGATGGCACACTGCACATCAGGAGCAATTAGGGGTTCAGTGTCTTACTCAAGGACACTTCGACAGGGAATCGAACTAGCAACCTTCTGATTACTAAACGACTTCTCTACCACTGTACCACTGTCGCCCCGACAGTTGTCTCTGGTAGTGGCATGTATTCTAACCCATCATGAGTATTGAGGGGGGGGTGGGTCTGTGATGCCAGACACCACTGTTGAGCCTTCTGGAGGTGCCACAGGCCTAATTCAACAAAACACTGATAAAGGAAGGTGCCTACTTGAAAACCCCAGTAAAATGCTCACAAGGTTACATTTGGTTGCTGGCTACGAGTACTTGCATGTGGCATTGAACATCTTTTCCTGTGTATAACATTTAAAAATCTGTATTATTCTGTGTGATATATGGTAACTATGCGTTTGTATGTGCTTACATACGTGCTATATTCATGACTGAGTATAATTATTTGAGCACACACACACAGAGAGAGAGAGAGATAGATAGATAGATAGAGAGAGGAGAGAGAGAGAGAGAGAGAGAAAGAGAGAGAGAGAGAGTGTAGGAGATTGGGAGAATGTTGGCCAGATCATCTGGATGATGATGCCAGAGGAATACAATTGAGAGAAAAACAGATGTTCCCTGTTAATGTTCTCATGTGAAGGCGACCTAGTATTGCACAAGTCTTTGACAGTATGTTCTTTTCCCAGGATTAGGCTTCCTCTGTTTCTGTAAACAGTTAAAAGAGCTTCAAAACAATGTGATGTATATCCAAGAGTTTTGGCAAGAAGGATAAGTATCCGAATGTGGACCCTGCGGAACCAACCTGATTTGTTGTATACGCCCAACCTATAAATACTGTGTGCTTCCTCGCTCGCTTTTTTTGTTTCTTTTTTTAAAGAATTATTATTTATTTATTAAAGATATAGTTCTTGCTCATCTCGGCGTGAGGCCTGGTCTTGAAGAGTTTTCTACTACATAGTCTGACGGGACGTCCCATCCCATGCTGGTATTTGGATTGGCGTTGAACCCGCTGTAGTTAGAAAATGATGAATCCTCTCTTGATACGAAATGCGAAATGACGATGGTCAACCTCCACCTCTAGTTGCCCCGGGCTCGTGCATCCTCATTAAGGAGAAAACAAATTTTGTTGGCCGCTCCCACGGATGTCAGAATACAGTAAAGAGCTGTTGGCATCTAAACAGCAGCAAGAAGCATGATGATGTACTACGTACATTACAAATGCTGTTAACTAATCCACAAATATTTGACATAAACGTTATTATTATTATTATTATTTATTCAGCCTGATCGCATTCATGCCAAGTTCTGTGTTCCCTGGATGGAGGCCCCCAGCATGTGACAATAGACAACACATACTCTGATGAACATAATTTGAATGAAACATTCAGTGTGTAATGACAACTAACAGTCAGTACATCACTCTGACAGTGGTCATGACTCACCATCGAGACGTGTGACTCTCTCAAGCATTAGGTGCTCATTGCCCATCTGTATTTGGGGATCACAGCACAAGAGATCAAGCATAAGAGAGCTTGAGTCAGTGCGCCTTCATGACATAGTCAGTGTAGCAGCGTGTCTGCCACTTGGTAAAGGTAAAGGTCAGGTGTTTAGCAGACACTTTTGTCCAAAAAAAACCTGCACTGATTGGGAGTCAAACCCAGGTTGACTTAATGGAAGAGAACCATGTTAACCACTATACTACAAACTCTTTAGCAGGGGATTATAGTAGAACAGAGCAAACAGTGTGGCTCTTTTCATCATAACATGCTTTCCCGAGAGGCAGACTCCATCAGAACCAGACCCCCATCAGAACCAGAACCTTCTTAACTAGACCCCTTTAGAGCCACCAGAACCAGGCCACATCTGGGCCAGTTCTGTTCCAATGCTAGCTACTTTCTGGGTCCTATTTGCCCCCGCTAGGCAATTAAAGGCTGGGGAAGCAAACACACAAAGAGGAAAGACTAGATAAATAACCAGTTTTAGATCAGAGCCGCCCCGCAGAAACTGTGAATCAGCTCTCAAACCCCCTCACCAGTATCTGAATTCGTAATTGAGGTAACGACAAACACAGGAAAATATTTAAAACGTACATTGTGCACACAACTCCCAGCACAGCCTCCTCCCACGCACTCCTGTGCATTGGTGTGTGAAATCTGATTAACTGTCTTTTCCCATCATGAACTTTTTCATAAGCTCTAAGTAGATTACACTGAATATGTCTTCCATTCCGCCAGCAAAGGTCAGACTCATAAATCAGTACCCCTTCCAAGGACGCATAATTATTCAGCCGGGCTTCTTATTCTTTAAAGTATCGATCAATTTGCAAACGTGCTCAAGCAGAATGGGCCTCTGTCTCAGCATGCTGCCTTGAGTCAGATAGGTTTTTCATTTTTATTAATGTAGGTATAACTAGGAGAACACAGCTCTGACAAAACAACACTCATAGCATGACAGCTTGTGGATTCCATTAATTTATTTCCCACAGTGCTTTGAGGTCAGCAGTGCAGTGTCAGGGTGTGAGAACAGTGAGGAATATGAATGAAAGTTTTAGCCTTCGGTTTCAGAACATTTGTTCAGCCTTTTTGAGTAGCCTATTAGTGAGTGTGTCCAAGCACATCAGAGAAAACCGGACCTCTTCCTTTACTGTTACCATAATAACTAACATGAAGTGTTAAAATGTATGTATAGGTACAGTTTGGCTAGATTCCTTCCTGCTCTGCCTACTTTTGCTTTCACCAGCATAAAGAAGAAGACATTCTCTTATTAAAATGCTTAGTCAGTGCTCAAAAAAGAACAAAGTAAAGTTAGACCTCGCTCTATCAGCCAAAAACACTTCTGGATATTTGGTAGGGAAGAAACCTCACTGCTTTTAACTTCACTGTGTAGCCCAGAACGTTTCACTGTTGAATGACAGCTAAAGCTTAGGTTTAATGTATGACTGAATTAAATAGCCAACTATTTAAACGAAAATAGAAAAGGGATTAAGCTTGTGTGAGTATGTGTGTGTGTGTGTGCATGTGTTTGTGTGATCACCAGTGGTGTATGCATGTTTAAGAGAGAGGTAGAGAGACAGAGAGAGGGAAAGACTTCAAGAGACAGACAAAGAGGGAGAGGAAGGGAGAGAGTTTTCAGACAGTCTCTGGGGTCTGAGCTTCAGCATTCAGCATTCTGGCTTCATACCAAACACACACACACACACACTCACACACAGAGACACACACACACACACACACACACACACTTACACACACACACACACAAACACACACACACGCACACGCACACGCACACACACAAACCTCTGTCTCCCCCTCCACACACACACACATAACACGCTCTCCCTCTCTCTCTCTCTCTCTCTTTCTCTCTCTCACACACACACACACACACAACCACATACACATACACATACACATACACACTCACACAAAACAAAAACAAGCTCTCTATCTTCCTGTTTTTCACCAAATCGGTAAAAGTGACACTTCAGATGGTATGCTTTTCAAGAGCATCAATAAAACAAAAAACTAGAATGGCACTCAGTAGAGCACATATCTATAACAAGGGCAAATGTTGTATTCTACAGCGATAGCGAAAGCAAAAAAAAATGTGTGCAGGCGCCCCAGTATCTTGCAATATTAGCGCAAGTGGAATTAGGTCTGGGCAGGTACCCCATGAGCAAGATCACCCCCTGTAGTGAGTTCTTTCATGGCCCATGCTACACCTTTCAACCAAGTTTCATGAACATCGGACCAGTAGTCTTTGCGTAATCCTCATACAAACAAACCAATCAATCAACCAAACAAACGGACATGTGTGAAAACATAACCTACTTGGCAGAAGTAAATATATATATTTTATAAGGTGCCAAAACTGGCATTTTTAAATGATCTTGAAAAGTAAACCTCAGAGGAAAACGACTCAGATGATATAAATGTCATTTTAGATTCCCCTAATGCCATACACACCATGCCATAAGTCACAGGCAAAATGCATAGTGCACCCTCAATCATATTGGCAGACTTTCACATCCATTCTTATTCTCTCTCTGCGTCTCACTGATCTGTGATAGTCTACCCCTCTGCCACTGCTGTGACTGTCCATCAGCATGTCTAAGCGAACAGAATGAACGGGTGAGGTATTGAAGTTCAAAATCCCTTGAAGTGGCGAGACACCAAGCGTCAAATTAAAACACGGCCCTTCTCAAACCAATCCACTGCTCTCAGAGTCCAAACTCTTTCCAGGTGCAAGGAAAACCCATGCGGGTCAGATCCACTACAGGTCCACTGTGGTCTTCAATAGTAGGACACTCCTTCCACTCAAGTGACAGCATGGGTATGAAGAAAAAGGGTACTTGACACTTTTGGGTCTTTCAACCATCCTTTGCCAGTGCGGTGCTACAAAGGTCGTAGACAAAAAAGATGAGAGGAGTCGAGCAGCGAGCAGCACAGATCGAAAGTTTCCCGAATGCAGGTTGAGAAGGAAGAGAAAGAAGCCAGTGGCTGCTCCACTGAGAGAAAGAGTGAGCTTCTCTTTACCTCTCACTGGGCCACACGTGGTGTGCGGATGAATGATTGACGTGTAAATGGAGGGGTGTCTGGAGCTTGCTTGTCCAATTTGCTGAGACTGGTGATGCTCTCGGGCATGAGAGGGAAAAAAATAAAGGTAAATTTAGAAGGGCAATATAGTTCACACAGAGTATTGGCACTCTTTTTACCTAATTATCTTGTTCATGAATATTACATTACAAATGGCATCCTGGGCCTGCTGTAATTAAGGCTTCATTAATGAGGCCTTCGTTAGGCCACTGAATGTAAAGTCTCGTTCTGTAAAAAGAACAAATTAAATCAGCATGACTCGTTGAAATGCAAAGATTTTTGTCCCTTTACGTTTCACAATGATAAAACATGAATTATAAACACTTCAATTTCATTGCATTTGGGCCTCTACTGTATTTGCACTGCTGCTGAAGTTGTTGTTAGTCATAGTAACAAGCTAAAATGATATTTGCAATCATGCATCAGTCAGAGACTAACAATGCCTTGGGAAGGTTAACATGACCATCCTTGGCTAATGTGTGCACTTCGTCAGTGGCACCTTTTTACCGTTGATGCCAAGTGGGAAAAGTGTTCCTCATCAGCAAGAATAAACACACACACACACACACACACATAAACACACTGCCTTTGGGATAACAAGAGTCTTGACATGGAGCCAGCAGAGGCTCTATTTGCCATCTTTCCTTTGGTCTTGCTCTGCAAAGATGAATTATTTCACACAGAAAAGAGAAAAGGGCCCCAGTATCATCATATGATCCCATTTCAATCCTGGCAAACCCTCATTGCTGAGGGGGCACCAAAAATGTATGTTTCATGCTTTATCACATGCACACACACACACACACACACACACACACACACACACACACACACACACACACACACACACACACACACACACACACACACACACACACACACACACACACACAGACACACACACACACACACACACACTCATTCCTTTTCTTCTATTCTACATCAACATAAATTTGTCTTTGAAATGCCGAGCTCAGCTTCCTCAGCCAATGCTATTTCTGTTTGCATACAATGGCTTTTAATATTTTACAGTCAGCCGAGTTCGTTTAGCTGTGTTCTTAAGTGTTGTGTACACTTGTCAATAAGAGAACATTTCTGGAACAGCTGGATCTGGGATAATGGATGTGATTCCGCCGGATGGACCTGACCAGTTGCAGGACCGATTCCACTGTTAGCTGTTTGTTTATGGGTACAATTTCCTGTTAGGTAGAATCACTCCAAGTCTAGTTGCTGCATGTGAGCTGAAGCACACTTTCCCAGAGGGGTAAGTTAGCGCCTGAGTGCTACAGTCTCAGATGCATTACTGGCTCCTGCAATGAAGCAAAGCGTCTGTGCTAGGGGAGTGTCTATGCCATGACAAAAACATCATCAGAGGATATAATGTGCGGTTTTTCAGCCCCTGCAAGATAGGCTGGTTGCTGTTTTTTAAGCTTAGTTAAGTATTCAGCAAGACTCAGAGAGTAATTCAGAAACACCCAGGAGAGTGTTGTTACGCCTAGTTACCCTATGGGGCGAACAACACTCCACCACTGACCCAAATCAACCACAGGAAACACCTTTAAAACAACCACATCCATGGGATTTATTAACATAAATACAACAAAAAATAAAATCCCAAGGCTGAGAGGCAGCAAGACCAGCAGGATTATGTAGATTTTAAGGGAAAAAAAGACACTCTTAAATGTTTCATGTGAAACCCTGCAGCTCTCAATCACGTCTAGAGAAATTGCATACGACTCTAACAAACACACAACACCCAACTAATTAGTTAACTAATTAGCCTCCTTTGGAGGACGGACAGACAGGGGCAGTACAGTATTGCTAAGGTGGCTAATTTATCATGTAGGTTACCAGTTACGTTTCTCGGATGTTGCTCAGATGTTCCTGATGCGTTTCTCAGCATTTGCGCTGGGCTTGGGTATCTGTGTCACGGTGCCTTCACTTGAGACCTCCTGTCCCAGCCATTGGGGGCACCACTGCGGCTGTCTACAGTGGATACACTAAAAGCAGTATTAAGGTCAGGCTGCAGCAGAAAAATGCACAAGTGCGTTATATCAGACTTGGAGGCAGACGGTTTTCCACAAGGACGACACACTCTCTCTCTCTCTCTCTCTCTCTCTCTCTCTCTCTCTCTCACACACACACACACACACACAAAGTTTCACCACTAAAACATCCACTAACACTGAGGTAGTGTAGCATTGCCAGAGTGTGCAATATTTCCCATAAACCAGAACCAATAAATGATGATCAGCTGACTCTGGACCAGCTCATTCCTCAAATGTTTTGTTGGGCTACAGCCGTCGTTGAATGTTAAAGAGACTTTCATTTTCAGATTTACAATCAGCTGCCATCTGGCCAACAAATCACCTTGAGGGTGGTGGTGGCTATGGTAACCTGCCATGGTAACCTATGATGCTAATTGATTAATGAACTTAACACTCGCAGCACCTTTCTGCCTCCCACACTCCTCTCACGCCCCATTCTCAAATCTCATTTGCCCTCAAGCATCAACCTGCACTATAACTCATCTCCTTATACCCTCTCATTGATTAGCAGCACACTTGACTTTCTCCCTGCCTTAGATGAACTTCCTTGAAGACATTGAGAGCACAGCTCAGGCCTCTTACACTGAACGCTATGCTGAAATCTCATTACCGATATCCGCATAACCTCACTCTCTCTCTCTCTCTCTCTTCCTGTTCTCCGCAGCACAACCCAGAGGTCTAGGCCTGCCGTAATCAATAGCACAGTGGAGCTTTTCTGCCCTCAGATAATGATGTTTACAGTAGTTGCCACAAAAAACTGGGACTGTCACAATGTATGTCTGTCAGTTCACAGCAGGTCATAGCACTGGTATGCTGCAGAGAGCGTCCCACTGCCCAGGTAGGTAAATATCAGTTACATGTGTAAGCGTGCTTCCACTGCCTGAATAGCGGTACAAGAGCTGCATATATATAGTGTGTTTCCTGCAATGCTGCCTACAATGGATGTACAACAGCTGCAGCACATAACACGTGTGTCAGCGATCCACCATGGGATGCGTCAGGCTTATGTGGTAACTTGCCTCTCAAGCCTAACATAATAATGTAGGTGTTAAGAGGCAATAAAACTTCTAATGAGAGCTTTATGGCTTCATCCAGGCTGACCTGGCCCAGCAGCTGTTGCCTGTCAGTACGGGTGATTACCTTTGTTGTGTAAGCTGTCAATTATAGGCCTGAAACCTCGTCTTGCGTTAATGAGCGGACAGGAGTCTGTGACCAGCACCTCTCTACGGGTGCCCTCCCCCCTTCCTCCTCTTTTGTTCACACCACAAAAAAAAAGAGAGAATGAGGGCGACAACTGACTCAGTGGTGAGTGTGTGAGTGTGTGTGTGGAGTGTGCCTTCCATGGATGAAATGTGACTTACATATGACATGGTCAATCAAAGACTGTAGGAGAGGGCCAGTCGGGCATAGGGAAATGGAGAGAAGAAGCGAGAGAGAAAGAGAAAGGGAGGGTTAAGCAACGGGAGAGAGAAAGCAAGACAGGGTTAAGATAGTGAAAGGGGGAGAGGGATTGGGAGAGAGTAGGTGAAAGTCAAAATGAGAGAAACAGAGACACAGAGAGCGACAGAAAGAACAAGTGAGAGGAAACAAGACAGACAGAATGCAGACTGTGGGGGGGCCCGTTTCCTTGTTGTATGCATGTGCGAGAGCTAGTGAATCAGGGGGGGGCCTGCTGAGGGTCTATGCGCGGAGCTGAGAGGGAGAGGAACGGAGAGCTAGTGAATCAGGGGAGCCTGCTCAGGGTCTATGCGCGGAGTTGAGAGGGAGAGGAACGGAGAGCTTGATGTTTGCTGTGTTAGTCACTCCGAGGCCACAGAGAAAATAAAGCATTTCTTATTGCTCCAGACGAAAATCTCACAGTTTCTTCTTTTTTTTTTTTTTTTTACTCTCTTGTATTCTTTTCCTTTCTTCTCTTGTCTTCAACGCTCCTTGTGTCTTTGTTCCCTCTCTTTAATGACAAATAGTCCATGTCTGTATATTTAAGTAAAATCAATATAGAGATGTAATAACCTCATCAATAACAGCTGAGACTTCAGCATTATATTGTGATATTAGGGATCTCTATGGTGGGAGCTCCACCAATGAATACAGGTGATTTGCCTTAGGATCACTTCTAAGGCTTGCTGAGGTAATCCATTGTGCGGTTCCCCCTCAGCTCTGTGAGCAGCCCTTCAGTGGTCTTTGTTCAGAGGTGTCCATCATCAGCAGACGGACAAGGGGAGGGGCCCAGAGGGGCCTGGCTGGGGGGGGGGGGGGGGGGGGGGGGGGCCTTACAATAACCTCCGGCATCATATTGGCTGACAAACGATCACTGGCAGGTGCCCAGAATCCCAATGAGAGGGGGGAGGGGGGAGGGGCTCATTAGCATAACAAAAACAACCCTGAGGAAGAAGCAGCAAAAAAACAGCAGAGCTCAAGGCTGAAGACAGAGCTGGATGAGTCAGCCAGGGAGCTGGTGAGACTTCAGCTCACATTTCTAACAAATCAGTGTGGGAGTCTGGGATTACTGTAACATACAGTATGAGGGTGTTATGCACTGCTGCTGCGTATCCTGGGATTACTGTAATATATAAGGGTGTTATGCACTGCCGCTGCGCATCCTGGGATTACTGTAACATATAAGGGTGTTATGCACTGCTGCTGCGCATCCTGGGATTACTGTAACATATAAGGGTGTTATGCACTGCTGCTGCGCATCCTGGGATTACTGTAACATATAAGGGTATTATGCACTGATGCTGCGCATCCTGGGATTACTGTAACATATAAGGGTATTATGCACTGATGCTGTGTATCCTGGGATTACTGTAACAAATAAGGGTATTATGCACTGATGCTGTGTATCCTGGTAGTGTGCTTTAAGTGGAATGAAAAAGAATGCAAAATGGTGCTGCAGTAGGATAAAACTGTTTGATAACTTAATCTTTTGTAATGAGCATAGTTTGGAATTAGGAGAGTGAGATACTAATTTTGAGAGAGGGAGGGAGAGAGAGAGTGGCCTGGACTCTCTGAGGTAATTCCACCTCCTGCCTGACACAAGTTGTTTTGTTGCATGTTTGCTCCAGAAGATTAAAACCCTTTATTTGGTGATCCTGATCACATTTCCCTAAAGAGTCTTTGTATGAGAGTTCTGTGGAAGCAAACCAATTGAATTAATGAGGTGGATTTTTTTTGGGTCTTGCAATTGCTATGAAGGAATTGGGTTATTAAACTCTCTGGATATCTTTTCTCATTTGTCAAGTGTGCACAGTTAATTGGAAAGTTTTAGGTTATTATAAAAAAAATTGAATAATTGTCTTCTGTCAAACAAGAGAACAAAAAAACCCATCCAAACAAAATGTATCTATGATTCATAAACCTCATAGAAGCACTGAGTCTACAGTCAATCATCACCTGCCACCCAGTGTGACTTTAACCTACCTCTGTAAGCAGAAATGTCAGCGGACCAACACATGATTAATTAATTAATTTTTCTTTTTTAAAGGACTGTGACAGATTCTTCTGAGCGCTGTTCTCTGATGCTTTTGTTTCACACACACATCCCAGATATCAGCTAAGTTAACTCTGGAGTGGATCTGACCCCAATCCACCCCAGCTTTGGGCCAAATATGGGCCTGATCACATCCATTGAACCATCAGTCAGGAAGAGGGAGAGAGAGAGAGAGAGAGGGGGGGGGGAGGAGAGAGAGAGTGACAGGGAGACTGTGATGGGAAGAGAGAGAAAGAGAAAGAAAGAAGGAGAGAAGGGGGGAAGAAGAGGCCCAGTCCACTCAAAATTGAAGTTAGTGCAGTGAAAAGTGGTTCCAAAGTGCACACTCAGCTTCCATATGAAGGTGACTGTGAGACAAGTGGAAGTAGCTAAGCGGCGAAAATCACTCTGTATCACAGGGACTGACTCAATTATCAACCAGGAATTAATTTCCAAATTCAGCTACAGTTGGGGTCACCAGAATGACAAATGTGAGCGTTCATAGCCCATAAAAGCACAGCCTTGCTTTGGAAGAACGGCTTAAATTCCTGATTGAAATGATGATTATAGGTGTGACTAATGCATGTGTCTTCATAAACAGAGATGATATCTTATAGACAGACAGCATAACTACCTAGCCAAATATTCTCAGCTACATAAACATCCACAACCTTGTACTTCTTTAGCAGTTAAGCATACATGAAGGGTGTTCCATGGTAAAACTACCTGAATATAACCTAAGTAATAATCACTTGGTGTTCCTGAGTTAGGAAAGGGATTTCTTATGTAGACATGTGTATTTTATTATGTCAGCTTCCTCTGATTACCAAATATTTTATAAGCAAACGAACATTTTACATATTAACTAAATCTATTTCAGGACATGGCTGAACTGAATTGCTCAACCAGCGTTTAAAATCCATGCAAGGAAATACACAACACGACCAAAAGATTACCTATCATGGCACAATACAAATAGCGACTATGAACATCACTTTGTAAGGAAAGTGAGTCCACAGTTATACTGCTTAAAGCACATCACATTCACAAACAACATCTACACCCTCAAAAAGCTCCCGGCAAAGAGCAATGGATTCCACGTGACATTTTTCAATTTTCATTCACAGGTAAAGCGATTAAATAATTAGGAATGCAGTGGAAACAGTAGATTGTCGTATTTGCTACAGCAAGCAGTTCATTTCAAATAACGTAAAACACAATTATGAAATATATGGAGAGCGAGAGAGCGAAAGAGAGAGAGAACCTCTCACACAACGGCTTGATGTTAGCGCACAACAACATCCCGCAATGCCCTGTCACCGTGGAGGGCTACAAAGCACCAACGGTAATTTCCTCTACGCGACAGCGTGTACTTACGGGATGCTGAGCGCACTGAGCTGAGGCTTCCGAGGACACCAAGCATCCACAGCAATAACGTTACCCCGGGTCTGGGGAAACGCCGCATCTTCTTTTTCAAAGCGCCGTCAACAAAAGCGATCGTGGATATTTTCTCTTCCACTGTGCGTCTGGTAGTCTATCACACCCCTCCCTTCGTGGAGGGAACCCACAAGACGGTAGCACAGTTACGGTTATGTGAGCAGCAGTATGGGGGCTGCTACCAAGCAAATGCTCTTTGAGCTGGTGCGCAATTCAACCACTTTCCTTATATCACCCAGCAACAACAGACCTTTCCTGACGAAGAGAGCCGCGTTGTTTTTCAAAACATGTATTCCGGTTACATTTTTTCAAATTGTATTGGTCCGTTTCCTCTAAGTGCATTGTTAGAGTGCTAATATCCAAATTGAAACAAGGCCTCCGGAAGGGTCGCTGTCCAGGTGCTTAAGTTAACGTTCCGATGTCCCCCGTTTGCGGGTGAATTGGTATGGCCCACGAAACACACATGGGGGACACGAGTCAAAGAAAAGAAAACGAGGAGGGGTTCTTAAGTGGTTTAAGGTGGATTCAACCAAGTAAAGACATCATACGTATGTATACATACAGGGAGGCCATCGACCATCGCAACCAATTCTCATTGTCTTGCTTTTCAGTGCACATAGATTGCGCGCATGTTTCATAGTGCTCCACTCCACGAATCAGAAGGCTATTGTAATACTGCGTCAATAATTGGTGAGGGCAGGACAATAAACAGCTCAGGTTGTTTTGCAAAAAATATTTTACGCTTCGAATAAATCAATGCTAATTTATAGTCATAGGCCTACTCTCGCTCTCTTATTAGCAAACAATACATACATGCGTCCTCCCCCCCTCTCGTCATTAAGACGTATAAACTGAAGAACAAGAAGATACATTTTATGATAATTTGTCCAAAAGGCTTATACAGCTCATAATCCAAAAATAAAGAAAAAATAAATTCTCGTTAGACAAAAGCCTTAGCTCTACAAGGGAGATTACTCTGGATTTTGTCAGACCATTCTCAGATTTTTACTCTCTAATTACTGACGGACCCAAGGAGTAATTTCTGGTGCAGCCTAGTTGCTAATAGCAGGCACCTGGCAACAACGAAAACAGACACATGTAGAACTATCGAGCTCATTCCCGTTGGACCAAAACATATTTTAAAATATCATCCTATCTAAATTATTAATTTGTATCGAATAATTCCACGTTTTTGCACCATAGACAACTGTGTAAAAATGCCAAAAATCTTTTACTGTAAAATTGGAAATATGAAACTGAAACATGAGATGTTGACGTGTTGGTTATTGTGTTGTAAATAACAGCCATGTGTTTGAAAGCTCAGTTTCACATGTGGCCTGTAGATGGAGACATTCTATCGTGTAGCAAGGGCCACTCTGTGTCCCCAAACCCATTCCGGGACGCTGCTGACGCTTGAATGGCGGAGGTCTGGGCCTGAGTGAGGCCGCGTATTTCACTTAGTAGACCTCCTTATTCTACTTCAGTAATGTAATGAGATATGCATAGCTTTGCTTGATTTCCCTTTAGGGGTTTTCTTTTCACCCCACAATAAAAGACTTCTAGGGTAATATTTACTGTATACTTGGATTACTTTTACTACATTTATACTGTGTGCAATTTACAGCGCCAGGACTGTGTACGACACTCAGCGCACACTTGAACAGAGAGCTAGAGGGCCAATTAATTGAATTTGACACCATTTTCTTTACCAGAGTACAACGTATATACAGTATACAGTAAGTAGTACTTTCACTAAAACAAACTTGCATCTGCCCCTTTCAATATAATTCGCAAGACTGATATTCACCAAGCATGCCAAAGCTTTTCATCTCTGAGCATCGTCGTTTGATCATTTATCTATCTAACTACGTTTTCTTATGGTGATGTTTAGTACAACTTACAGTGCCAGGACTTTGTACGACACTGTCAAGTATTTTGAGCGCGCACAGAACAGAGAGCAAGAGGACCAATCCACTGCATTTGACAAAAAGTGTGTTGCATTACAATTTGCGGACTACACCTTTAAGTGTAGGGCGACAGAGAGAAGGGCCTGCCGGGCCACAGGCTGGGCATCTGTGTCTCCCCGACTCCCCTCTGGCCACCACTGCTGCTGGTGCTGCAAAGCCAGCCTGCTAAGCCGTGATTTCCAGCTCACTTCTGCCCGGTTGACTCCTTTCATGTGCCCAGAGGAAGTCAGCAGTTCAGGAGCCTGGGCCACCGAGCCAGACAAGTCATATGTGTCTGTGCTGCTGCCCGCTGAAGTTAGAGACTGTGTGAAAGGGTTGGGATGCATCAAATCAGTCCTAAATATAAGGTGTCAGAAAGAGAGAGAGAGAGAGAGAGAACTACAAAAGCGAAAGAGGAAGAACAAAAATAGAGGAAAGATAAGAGAGAGAGAGAGAGAGAGAGAGAGTCATAGATAGATAGATGTCTGTCCAACTGTAGGTACACAGACTGAGTGAAGGGGATGAAACACATTGGTTTTGATTGCAATGTGTCAGAGAGAGAGAGAGAACAACAACGTGAAAGGAATGGAGAGAAAGACAGAAAGATAAATAGTAATGGATATCGTAGACTCCTGAGTCATGCTTAATCTTCTCTCTGAGAACACAGCAAACGTTGTTTTCAGCACACAGACACAGACATCTAGCAATTTATCTCATCTTCAATGCCCATCTTGACTTGAATTCCTGTGCTGAATTGAATAAATGGGAAGAATATCACCAGCCTTTGGACATTTATTTTTAACTACTAAACCACCCCTCAGGCCCCAATTTCTTTGTATACTGTTATGAAACCATCACACTTAAATATGGACAGTATGGGTGTGACAACGCAGGGTAGACACAAAATATGTAAAGGTTAAACTGAATCTTCCTGAAGCAAGACACAGTTAATGATTTAGGGCCATGATAGCCCAGTGTAATGACAAAATGTCACAACACATATGTTTTCATTCATTGGATCAAAGTTCTTGAGGGGCCAAGTCATGAGGCGGTGGTCACATGCCTAACCAAGTCCACACAAAATAATGACAAAAACAAGGAAGAGTTGTGGATCACTTAATCTGAGAGGAGCCAGAGACACATTAAAGTTACTGTCAGGAGTGCCCCAGTCAGAAACACATTAAAGTTACTGAATGTACTACTTGTATATTTCACCAAAAAAAGAGGAAAACTAGCTGCAGTGACCTGTAAAATGGCAGGAAATGGAATATCAATTCTTCAAGATGACTAATGCTGTAACCACTATGCTAGTAAACAATGTTTTAAGCGAGGTTTAGCTGAGGACATCCATAGGGAAGTCCTATCGGACTAAATTTAGCCTCGAGCTCTCTGCCTAACAAGGTGAGGGTCCGTCATGTGCGTCTGTCAGTCAGAGAAAGGCATCCAGGTGACAGGAGGACACCTGCCTGTGACAGCTGAGTAGCAAAGAATGGACCACAGTAAATAAATAAGAACATACCGGTAGTATAGTACAAAACCACACAAACACTGACAGCAGGTACATGCATCAGTTTATAGCCTTTTATAAAAGCAACACATGGTTAAGAATGGATTTCTTATAACCATCATTTCTTGTCTTGCTTCACATCCACCCACTGAATGCTACCATGAAGACAAATGTCTGACCATGGTCTTTATCTATGTATTATTTTATTCATCAGGCTTTAGAAATATGACAACTGAACACACACACATAGACAAACACATACACACACACACACACACACACACACACACACACACACACACACACACACACACACACACACACACACACACACACACACACACACACACACACACACACACACACACACACACACACACACACACACACACACACACACACACACACACACACACACACACACATAGACAAACACATACACAGACACATACACACAAACACACTAGGCCTACATGAAAATACCTACAAAAAAGACCCTCTGGCAGTTTTTGCAGACTGTCCAGCCCCCTAGAAGCCCCAGTTGGACTCCCTCCATAACCTTCTGCGGCTGTCATGGCAACGAGAACAATGCCCCCCCCAACCTCACCAGTCTCTCTTAGTGGGCATGAGGGGTGAGGGCCGGTAGGAACCCTGCCAAATAAAACCCTCTACCAACACAACAGTGCTGACCCCGCCAAAGGCAGGTCTAACTAACTATCTCAAAACTCTCTCCCTCTCTCTCAGCTTTGCTCCACAGGACACCTTCCAGCCACTCCACAAAGTTGGTACACACAGAAGATTTCTGACATTTCTGAAGGAGAATTGATGCCATCCTCATTATCCATGCTCATCCATCTCAGTCCCTCTATAGATGTTGTCCTGTGCCAAGTAGACACTAGGTTTGTGAGGCTCAAATGTGAAATGTGTGTGAATGAACTGTTGTCCACTATCAATTTCATGGATTTTCACCTTACAGTAAGTCAAAAACCTATTTGGTGCATTTCACAGACCCCACCCTCAGATGCTATGTGGAGAACTTAATTTGAAAGTAAATGAGAGGTTTATTTTTTGCAGTACTGTGACCTTTGGGGTCTGTGTTACAAAGTGGCATTTGTTGGCTGTGGGGTTTTCCCTAAGTGATGCACTGCTAAACTCCATCTAAACTGGCTACTGCATGATTCCATCTTTGGAGCCTTTCTTAGCACGGGGATTCATGTGAATGGATATTTACTCAAAATGATAGAGTGCCAAAACATTATAACATCTTCACTTCTGTGGATAAATCACACTTCAGGGACAAGATGACTGAGATTCAAGATTCAAGAGCAGCCAGAAGAGTTCCATTGCCAGAAGTAATTATTATAACTTCTTTGGCTGCCATTAAGAACATGATGCCATAGGGAAGAAGAAACGGGAGACTCCTTCCTTCTCAGAAGTCTTTTTAACTTTTCCTCGTAGTCTGACATGAACTCACCTAGTTAACCTATTACCGTAATCTTATGATTGGCTAGCCTGGAATGATTTTCTAACCAGACACAAATTCACCTCAAGTGAAGTATAAGTATTTGCAACAGCAAGGACAAAGGCAAATGAAAATAAATGGGCTGTACCCCAATACTGACGTGTTCTTTCTATTTTTGAGTTGAGAGCATTTTTCCCACTTCAGAGCAGCAGGGAGGATCCCGGCTAGGTCAGGGCCTCATATGTTTCCACAGGTACCAACTTAGGGGGAAAACATGGAGCCCAAAACTACTAAAAAACAGATACTGACATTTTAAACAAATAAGGGGCACAGTTTATTACTATCATTTTCACACAAGTCTCAATACCATGTCCACTTTTCCCACTTCACACAGTGTGCTTTACAAACATGCAGCTGAGCACAGCAGTTAAACTTTCATGCAAAATGCACTACAACCACCAAAGCACTTCATATACTTTAAACAAAAGTGACTCATGCAGCCATAACGACAGTAAATGCTGTCACCCAGAAAGACTACGGTGGCATTCAAAATGCGATGAACTAAAAAGCACAAACATTTTGAAGCATTGTGTTGCCTCTATATCCTCTCTTTTTTAGTGTTGCATTTAAAAAGGGGAAAAAAGTATGTCACCTATATATTGTAATACATCTGAAATGCTGAAATGTTCCATGATGTCTCTATGGTTTAATGTCTGTGGTATAGTAGAACAAAATTGTGTGTAGATGCTTTTCATAACAACACAGCACACTACCAGGTCTACTGTAGGCCTACGCCGATTTACGCTACCAGTTCTACTGTATTTCAAATCATATTTTTTGTGTGAACCTCACCTTTAATGCAATATTAGAATTTTGTAGCATATCTTATCCACCCCTACAATCCCCAATGCTTCACAAATATTTCAAGCCATGCAGCTATCTTGACAACAAAGAATAAACTTTTTGGTCTGTTGATTTGCCTGTTACAATACTGTAGATACCCCTATTCAGTGTGGTTAATGTACTGTATCTCCTAAATGGTGTTACTGTTGTTGCCTAACAAGCAGCTGACCTGTGAATATCAGAAGTGGGTCATTGGACGCATTTTGTAACAAAGCAATGCAAAAGTATCCACAAGTTAGTTCACATAGTTTACCGATATGGTGAATGTGTGATGTGCTTTGTAAAAGTTGACATGGTATAGAGAAAGGTGTGAAAAGGATTGCAAACATTTTTAATATGAATGTAATGCATTCATGCCCTGTGTACATCTATACCCAATCTGCATGTTATAATAAAGAACGAATATACCTTTCTCCCTTTGCACATCATGGGCCATACATTCACTGGAGAAGGTCTCTGACTCAACCCCCTATAAGCCTGGTATAGCTTCCTTCTCCTTCAGCAGCCCATTGAGGTTCTTTATAAAGGACTTACAGATTTACTGACTGAAATGTCTCCTATATGTCTTTCAAATGCCCCCAGTGTACATTCAGCTCTTTCAACAATGCACTCAGCACACATTGGTCTTCACCACCACACAGTTTCACACATGTAGTCTGAAAAGTGTGACAGGCTGTGCATACATCAGGGATTCAGCCTTCATGTTGACAGACACTACCATTGTTACCATTGTATCTCATACTCCTCTACCGAAATATTATCAGATGAATTATCTTGGGTCACCGGCACTCCACTGTGAAACAATGTGATAAGGATTAATGAAATAGCATTAATGGGAAGTTACTAAAAAACAAAACCCTGTGATAATAGGTCAGTGGGGAAGAGCAGTTAGTGGAGAGCACTTCAGGGTATTCCCTGATCCACAGCAAACAGTAACTATGTTGTCACAGATTGCTCTCCCCGGGAAGTATTTTGGTCCGGTCGCCATGGTTACTGAACACGCAGGCCGGTGATTCAAAATCACAGGAGGTAGCCAAAAAAACAAAAGAGTCTTTCACGCCCCATGATACTAGGATAAATGTCATCCCCTAAGTCAAGTCACACTAAACCCAATAGCAGATGACACCAGCCATCAGGTTCTGGCACAGATTTGGCAGTAGCAGGCCAAGTACGTTTCGGAGTAAGAAGTTCGTTATCTACTCTGATGTGAAAATACAGCACAATACCATCACTTCATCATAGTAAATATGTCATCATCATCATCCTTTACGCCTATGTGGCGTGTAGGGCCAACACTATGGACTTCCACCTCTCCCTACCCTTTGCTAGTAGGTCTATCTCTTCCAAGGTCTTCCCTAGTTCTTTTACTTCTTTCAATATATTCTTTCTCCATGTTTCTTTAGGCTGTCCCCTTCGTCTCTTGCCGCTGTCAGGAGTCCACCTTGCTGATATTTTTGTGATGTTATTCGGATGTTTCCTTAGGACATGTCCAAACCATTTCGATCTTCTCCTCTTAATCATTGTTAGTATGGCATCTTGCTTTGTTCTTTCTAATAATGCTGGGTTGGATATTCGCACGGGCCAGTAGAACTTACACATTTTTCTCAGGCATGATGTTTGAAACACAGAGTCTGCTTTAGTGATCCTCCCACATTCTGATTCATACAATAACACAGATAATACATTGCTGTTGAAGATCTTAACTTTGGTTTTCTCCTTGATGTTACTTGCTTTCCATACTTTGTTAAGTTGCACAAACGCTGATCTTGCCTTCTGGAGTCTACTTGTGATGTCTTTTTCCGTGGCGTTGTCTTTACTCACTATGCTTCTTACATTCGTTTCCAAGGTCTATAGGTTGTGCTCTATTTGAAAGTTGCATTGTCTTTGTTTTTTTTTCTACTAATGGTCAAACCCATATTGTTGGCATTTGCAGAGAGATCATCCGTTTTGCTCTGTAGATGGTTACTTGAGCTAGCTAGTAATGCAATGTCATCTGCAAACTCAAGAACTTCCAGGGTTGAGTAGAGGGTCCACCTTATGCTTCTCTTCTGATTACCAATAGTTTTATGCATTACCAATGCAATTGCCACAAGAAAGAGAATAGGTGACATCACGCAGCCTTGTCGGACACCACTGGTGATGTTAAATCAGTCAGTGGACATGTTGTTGTGCAAAACGCTGCAGCAGAAATTCTCAAAAAACTGTTGATTGTACCAAACTTTTCAGGGCAACTGTAGGATCATAGAATCTTCCATAAACTATTTCTATGAATGCTGTCAAACGCCTTTTCAAAATCGATGAAGTTAATGTGTATATTACTGTTCCATTCAATGCTTTGCTCCAGAATATTCCTCAGGGTGAAGATATGGTCTATACTACATCCCACTAATGATCTAAAACCTGCTTACTCTTCCCTCAAAAAAGAGTTAATGCCATCACTCATTCTCATGTGTAAGATTTTACAAAACAATTTACTTGGCACTGAGAGCAGTGTGATCCCCCTCCAATTGTGACACTGTCTTGTCACCTTTCTTTGCTAGTTTAACAATAAGTCCTTTACTACAGTCCCCAGGTATCATTCCCGAAATCCAGATCTGGCTCAAAACGGGCAAACTTTGCCTTGGAAGGTGCTTTTCCTAAGACGTAACCTTATGCTTGCACGCACAAGATGGTGGTCACTGCCTACGTCTGCACCTCTCCTAACCATGACGTCCTGTAACGAATGCCTCCAACGTCCATTTATAATGATGTGATCAATCTGATTTCTGTCCCTTCCATTTGTTAACTTATGTATCTTGCAGCGAGGAAAGATGGTTCCCCCTATCACTAGGTTGTTTAGTCCGCAAAGATCAGTCAGGTACTCCCACTTTAGCGTTAAGGATGCCCATGATAATAAGCATATCATGTGCCGGGGTGCGATCAATTTCCTTCTGTAGCTGATGATAAAAGTTCTCTTTAACCTCGTCCTCCTCATCATTTGTTGGTCCGTAGCAGGTATCACTGTCATCTTGGTGTAGTTTGAATTCAATCTGGCAGTTCTCTTATTTATTGGCTTCCACTCCAGCATGCTCTTCTATGCTGTCTTTGTCAATATTAATGGACTCCCTCACGGTGCATGTTGTCCTCCCTTCCTGAGTATAAGATGGTGGTGCCCAGGGATGTTGTAACTGAACTGTGGCCTGTCAATCTGCATTCGCTGATTCCAAGGATGTCCATATTATATCTCTTTCCAACTCTGTGACTTTGTTTGTTTCATACATTGTTCATACATTCCATGCTCCAATGTAGCATGATTGTTTGTGACTCAGGAGTGTTCCTATCGTGCTTTTGGCAGTCATATATCCAATAGTATGTTGGGGGTCAACTCCCTTGTCTCGGTTGATGTGGTTGTCCTTTGTGTTAGTTTCCATAGCAATATTTACTGTGGTAGGGTTGCTGGCCCCACGCACATTACCAGAGCCCTGTTAGCCGGCATGACCCGTTACCACCTCCTACGAAGAGGACGTAGGGTTGGACTTTGGGAGGCATAGTAAATATGTGAAATGAGGATATGAACTAGGGCAAAGCAGTGCATCATGGCAATGTTGTAGTATTTATATCTTGTTATTTTGATATTTTGGCAAGTGAAAAATATCTGTTTGTCTGACAGATACATGTTTTTTCTTAATATGAGATAAGAAAAATGAATGAAGCTTTGTCAGGATTAGAAGATGCCAATTCTGAACTGCTACTGTAGCATTGGAGGAATGTGAGTGTATTATCTTATCTCAGGACAGTATAATTTTAAAGGGATGCCAAAGTAAACATCCATCACTGCATAAATGTAAGAAATACATTAATTAGGGGGAGCTGTTGGCGCAAATCCAACCCGCGGTCATTTCCCCATCCCCATCTGCGCAAGCAGCAGACACGACCATGAACGAGTTTGAACGCTCACTGGGACCCGGGTTAAAATCCAACCCGCGGTCATTTCCTCTCTCCAGCTCATTTCCTGTCAAACCTTCACTATCCTATCTGATTAAATAAATCTTAAAAAAAAAATTAATTCATTTTTCTGCATGGAAATCAAAGTGCAGACCTTTTTTTATAGAGAGAAGAAATGGCATCAAGGAGACTCTTAAGAGTAGAACACTATCATTACACTCTTCTTAACTTTCAATCGGCCCACCAGGCGCTAACCTCGCCACCCTCTCTGTGTGAGTGAGCGTACTAATCCTTAAACACACCTCTAATGTCCTGAAGATGAGCCTTACCTCCTGAGGAGGCCTTTAACAGAATCTTTCTCCTCGCACCCCGTGTCCACCTCTGCTATTAGATTAGCGTTGCCTAAATCACACAACTGTAGTGCAGGCCACACAGACAAGGATTCCAAAATAACTTCAAGAAAATTCTTTGTGGGAAATAGACACAAGGCTCCCTCTTCCCCTTGATTGGTAAATGTTATTAGTCCTCAGTATGCTGTGAATGAAGATTTATAATGACCCTGTACTGAATGCATGCATTGGTCATCATAGCCAAAGTATTTGTTTTAGTTGCCATGGGATAATTAACATTCCCTGTTACACCACACCTCGAAATTTTATTTATAGGCTTGTGGAGTGGTAGCCACCACAGTAAAATGTATAGTAAAGAGGTTCTAAGATTTCAGTTTAGAGGTTAAGGTTTTAGTTTAGAGGTTTTAGTCTTAAAATCATGTGGGTGCCAGAGGATCTCATTCAGAGTATAAATTCAGTCTGTTCACCTGGGGATACCTACGGTATCAACAAACCAATAGTTAGAAAACAGTGGAAGTTATAAACTTCTCACATGAATTCTTCTTCTCCAGTAAGTGAACTTTATTTCCTAATAGTATATTTCCTTGTACAGTCATTGAAAACAGCACAATTTTGACGTAGAACAGGGACAATTCAAATCAGTGTAATCGTTAAGCTAAAAGCTGTTCAAGAGTAGGTAGTAGGGTGGTCAGTAGAGATGAGAGTTTTTGTCAGGAGGCTCTAGGCTCCTTGTTTCACCCTGGTCCAGAGAATGCGGTTTGGTCAACAGGCATTTACTTTATCTTAGGCAGGAATTAGTTCAGGCCTACACGGGACAGCATCACCTAAATTAAATACTGGCGCCCACTTCAAAGGGTGCATGTCTCAAATAACACAGGGTTTGTTGTCAAGGGGAAAGACACAGAACTAGATCAACAGTCCTCAACACGAGTAAGTATCCTTAGTCACTTCTTTCACTGAATATTCCCCGCCACATTGGTACAGCAAATTATAGTCTCACAATGATGATATGAATGTAATCATGTTAACATAATCATCCGCAGTCTTGGTCATTACAACTGATGTCGACAAAATTCTGCAAAATAGAAAACAAAGGAAAAAGTGGGCCTAATGTAAAAAATTGTTCCAATGCAGACAGCTGGACAGTCATTTTCACACAGAAACTATAAAAATCATGAATCATCTGATAGGCGAACAAGTTATCATATCACATAAACAATATCATCATATCATTAAAAAACAGGCTTTTATACAAATACATCATCACTACATTGTTCTCTTCACTGGGTTCCCTTCCCTTTGATTGCAACTAAACATATAAACAGTGTAAGTAGTCAGATTAGCAGCGCAGTGATGTTATCACAGCGTTAATGATAAATGGCCATCCTTCAGTGTTCTTTCTGGTGAGGCAGGGTTTTGTTCGTATGCAGGGATACATTCAGGTAATTTCTTTGATCCTGGCCTTCTCTGTTGAATTGATGGCAAGCAATCCAAAAAAAAGCCTTTTTCAGTTTGCAGCTGTTGCTCCATTGGGTTTTGGCTTGTTTGTGGTTGAGTGATGTTGCAGAAAAGATAAAAAGGACACAGGTTTAAGCGAGGGACACCAACTTTGTACATCCTTGAAAAAAAAAACGGAAAAGTAACAAATAGCATCTAATTTCAACAGAATTACATCAGATTATAATTTTAAAACTAAACTATCATTTCTTCAAACTACACACATTCTTTGGGTGCAGATCGTATGCTTACCACAACAGATCTAAGACAGGAATGCCTGCTCCTGGGTGAGTTTGCTGAGGTTTTCAGAAGCACCAGCTACTGATGCACATGGGGTCAGCAGCACAATGTCAAGCCAGTCACTTTGTCAATGTCAAGCCAGCACTTTGTGGACTGAGGTGTAGAATTGCAGTGCCTCAGCTTTCTCCCCCCCCCCTCTTTCTAGTTTGCTCTCTCTCTCTATCTCTCTCTCTATATACAGTATATATATATATATATATATATATCCCTCCCGTTCTGTCTCTCTAACACTCTCTTCTCTCTCTCACTCTCTCATCTTGCTTCAATATTCTCTCTGGAAAGTCAATGCAGTTCATAAGGCATTAACTGTCATTAAGTTGCATCAGAATTTCAATGGAAAAGCCTGCACCAACCTGGCCAACCAATAATGAGTGGTAAATGGTCAGACATGGATTTTTGTATCAGAAAGAAACAGAGGGTATTGGAGGATGACCCTTTTATAGACAGCGAGTTCCCATGAGGTTAAAAGCGTGTTATTGGACACACTTTTTTCACCTAATGTGTGCATAACCACAACAAGTTCAGCAGATGTATTTTGCCATACATTCAATCACATCACAATTAAAAGTATCTGTGAGGACATGTCATTGTTTTTGGGCTAGATATGTGTGTATTAGTATGGGCCTTGTGGGTTTGGATGTGGTAGGGAACATAGGTTAAGAGAAACATCTAAGTTACTGCTGAACAGATTGAGCAGTGAACGGGTGCAGATCTGGTTGTTGTAGTATAGAGGAGGCCAGTCTCATGTTAATTTTGAGGTTCACAAATATCTAAAAGCATCGCCTTGCCAGATGGAAATCTTAAAAAATTGTACCCCTCCCATTGGCTGTGCACTTCACCACATTTTGCCACAGAGCGCATTTGCAATGACACTAAAGATTAAATGACACAACTTTATGGATCAGCTGTCAGTCAAAGATTGTTGCTCATAGCTAGACCATCATAGCATGGACATCTTTTTGGAGAAATCAATAATAAATGATAACAGCTGCCTGTATTGCCGCCTGGAGAGGGAAAAGTAAATGACCTAACATCTGACACCAGAAAACCTCCAGCAGCAGTGGCATTATGCCACAAGTATTTTTTTGAAAAAAACTTTAAAAAAATTATACATATTCACCAGTGTAGGAAGGGCGTAAGTTCTGATCTGACCATCCTAGAGCTGAGGTAGGCACTAATAGAGAGTGCTTAAGAGGAACACACAGTTACTGACCCTTAACACTCAGAAGCAGTAAGGTATTTTGGTTTAAAACTAGTGAGCTACGTAACTACCTAAAAGGCATGCAAAGCCTTGCAATCAGCACCAACAGCACCAACAGCCCTGTTGGAACGGATAAAAGCTTACTAACATGCTAACTGGTGTCTTTTGGCAATATAGTTGGCAATGTTTTGCTGTGGCAGGTTTTGTTTAATTTTTGCAGGGTTTTCCATCCAACACGGAACTACAAAGTGCATATCCTGGATGGCTGGTGGAAACAACACATGTGTTTATCTGTCCTTCACATATACCATTAAAACGAATTACAAGATTATAGCAAGACTAGTTGCATGATAAGAGCATACCTCAAAAAATGGCAAATTGTTGCATAGAAGTGCTTTAAATAGTGATTGTCAGTGCATAAAACATGTGACTTTCTGATGTCATTATTATGTCGAGACATCCTTAAAATGTTTTATTTAAAGCCCACTTAGTGCAAACTGTTAGGCATCACATGTTGGAATGACAAATCCAACAAATGTTTTTAGAGTTTTTTGGGAGATGAGAAACCCTTTAGATAACAGACAAGTGAAGGAGGGTTGGTCTGACCTAAAGGTGCAGGGTATTTGTGTAAAGTGCTTCTCCAAATAAGACAATGGACTAATTCTAAAGGAAAAGCTTCTAATGAATTCATGAATTCTGAATACATTCTTTGTCTTTTCTTGTTCGATATTTTTGTACATTTAAAATGTGTAGATAAATGAACAAGGTCTAAAATAACGAAACGAATGATACGGTGCACACTAACGCTGGGAAATAGACTTCTCCATACCCTCAGGATTAAAATGTTGTATGTTTAGATGGCTTTCTATTCATTTCTATTCGTTAACAACAAAACCTGGGCTACACATAGAATATCTCTTATTTCATACAAATTATGTGAACAACATTCAGCTGACCATTTGCGTAGGTGTCCAGTGGAGGGTTATAATTCTATGCCAACAGTGTATCACACACACACACACACACACACATTCAGATTACCAGCCTAACTACCCATTTCTCTGCTCATATGATCACAGCCACCCTATTACAACCATAAACACGTTATATGACCATTCTAATTATAACCACTACTTTGATTCTCCCACCCTTCTGCGCTCTGTAAAGCTCTTCGAGACCATTTCGATTGTTGTTGGAGCTATATAAATACAATTGAATATAACTGAATTGAATAGATAACATGTTTTATTCAAGATGTTGATGGGTCATGTTGTTTAGACGTTTGAGTTGCCATAACATGCAAGGTGGTAAATTCAAATCTTGCCAAGTACCCAGCTTCGTTTGATAGGACCTGAATAATGTCACTCAAGTCCCGTGATCTGTTATGCTATTTGCATAAGAAGTTGGGTATAAATGGCGTTTCCTCGCCCTCTGTCCTCGTCGGGGCAATCTTGCGGGGAAATTCTGCCTGAGCAAGAGGCACTGCCTGACTCTCATCCAGGTGAAAAGAAAAGTAACGGAAGAGGGTAAAAGTAAGTGTCGGGATTACCAGACAGAATGTCTTCCCAGTCATCCTACAGGAAAATGTTCGGCGGGGAGAGACCTATTGCTAGGTCCAACTACTCAAGTCGTCAGTTCTCCGCCCCGACACGTACCAGGGTGTCGTTTGGCCTCCGCTCTGCCCCGACCATCTACGCGACCAAAACTTCGAGGGTCCGCACCAGCGCACCTATGCCTCGACTAGCATCTGAAAATTTGGATTTTTCCCTGTCCGACGCCGTCAACACCGAGTTCAAGACCAATCGCACGAATGAGAAGGCGCAGATGCAGCACCTGAACGACCGCTTCGCCAATTACATCGATAAAGTGCGCTTCCTCGAGCAACAAAATAAGATACTGACCGGGGAGCTGGAACATCTGCGGGGGAAAGGCACTTCGCGCATAGGAGACCTGTACGAGGAGGAGATGCGTGAACTGCGGCGGCAAGTTGACCAACTGACCACGGAGAGAGCCCGAGTGGAAGTCAACCGTGACAACATGGCAGAAGACATCGAACGACTCAAAGCAAAGTATGTTATTATGTTTTTTAAATAATAGCCGATTTACGATTTCTACCGAAATACTAACGATCAAGTTCATTACTACGAATCTTTTTTTTGTGAAAATGTGCACAACATGCATGCAGTAAACCAGTTAGTGTAGGCTTTGCTCTTGTAATTGTCATATATTTACAGAAAATCAGGCATGGTTTAGTTGTGTAATATATACATTTATATAATGAGGCTACATAGCAAACATCTGTAACTTTGATTATCAATGTGATGTGATGCGTCTTGTTTCCTATAAGCCAGTGTGTGGAGGTGGGAGTGTCAAGTGTGCTGATTTGGTGTCCCTTTTTCCAGGCTTCAGGATGAGATGCTTCAGCGCGAAGAGGCAGAGATGAACATGCAGAGTTACAGACAGGTACTGGGTCGCCACAGTGCTTGCATGAATCCTTCATAAAAAATTTGGCCAAAAATGTTCAATGCAAATGCATTTAAAAAGTGTAATAGAGCTTAAAAAATGGATCTGGCTTTTTTTCTGATTCACTTACTTCACTCTGATTTGAAGTAACAAACCACTTCAATATCAAACTTTAACTCACATACCGGCAAAACAGTTTGTAGCAGCTGCAGTGTAGAGGCTTAGCAGCGGAAGCTCTCTCTGCTCTGTGGAGGTAAGTTGTCCCAGTGGGAGAGGGCTTTTGGCAGCTTTGCAGGTGTTTTGGACACAGAGGCAGCGAAGTGGATGGATGGTCAGAATAACGGATAAGCTACTTGATGCCTTGGTTTCAGTTACTGGCCTGGGTCAAGCTTAGAGATGTGAACCATTAAAAACGTAGCACAGGTATATTGAATCTGACCATATGTTGCAGCAGTTTCTCATAAGCAGTTAAAGCATTTTATTTTGTTTTGCTGTGGCTTGAAGCATGGCTTGAATAATAAAGTCATATCAGAATGCAGTTCAGTGCACAAATAGCCTAATTGGGTTGAATGTGTCAGTTCCACTATATAGACAGTCAGCAAAATCTGGTGTGAGACATTTTCTTGTCCTTTCTTACTCAACACACGTGCGCTGGTCCCTCAGGTCCTGCCACTCTACTCAGGCACTGAACACAGCCGTCAGAGGCCTCTGTGTGTGTTGCCAGTGTCTTACAGCCTTGTGCTGCTGGTGTACTGCATCTATTTCTACTGTTATGTCTATAAATCTGTCTTTTTTGTTTATGTGTGTAAACAACATATAAAGAAGCACTGTTCATTCAGCATTGTTAATGAACTAAATATGCAGGCTCAATAGAATTTCAATATATTTAGATGAATTGGTAACAGGAACATTCTACCAGATTAGTAACCCAAGTGGAAGATTTTTTTAATTTTCATCAACTGTTTTGTGTGCTGTCTGCTGTCTGCTGTCTGCTGTCTGCTCCTCTCCCCACTCCCTCGTCCTGAGCAGGGATTTAGACATGAGCTGCTTTGCTTCCCTTTGAGACTCCACACTCTGCTGTGGCACTGTCAGCTGTTTGGGACGACTAAGGGCTAAGGATACTTCCAAATGTCTCTGCATTTTGCACAAGCAGATGCGGACGTGTGCATTTGTATCTCCAAAGTATACTAGTTTTGCTGGTGTGGACACGTCTTTCAGCACACAGCCTCAATCACTCAATCACAGTGTGGGAAATAATATATGTATGCTGTGTGATAGGTCTATAGATTTATAGGTCTATCTACCCATTCATAACCATTTTCTCCTCTATCTAAATAGCGATAGCTACCTACCTTAAAATAGCTTTGCTGGTGATCTAAACAGCTGAAGCATTAAATAAACAAAACTCTAATTTTATCAGCAGGTTTCCAGTAGTTTTATTCCCAGGGAGCAAACATTCTAATGAAAATGTGCATCTGTACTGTTGCTTTCGAAGTGTTTGCTAAATGGATAAATAGCATAAAATGATTTGTTTTCTCTTGACCCTGAGCCAGTGCTTTAAAACTTACATGCACATGCGCTGTCAATGTACACAAGTCCGGGCAAACACAAAGTTTTGGTGCTGCATGGACAGTCTGTGCGGACCATCCTGATGGCAAAATGTGCATGATGCACACCGTGCACAGACGCAAACGTAGCATAGTCCATGGATGTATACTTAAGATTTAATTTCTTCCCCCACCACCCTTACAGGGTTGGGTGTTTATGTTAGTGTTTGTTAGGATTCTCTGTATCCATTCTGCAGAATGCACCTCGGTGGCTGCACACACACACACAGGGAAATTATAGCAGTTTTCTTCCATCTTTGTGTATTTGAGTGACCTCTGACCCTTCGTAGAGGGCTGGTCCTCGACTGGCTGACGGTTCCTAAGTGTGAGGGCTCACGGGGCAGGACAGGCTGTACGCAGCAGGCCAGCATCTGCTGAATGACCGGCTTTGTCTGGGGAATTAGACCCGAGCAAAGCTGCTTCGCTGCCCAGAGCACTCTTGCCATGGCCTAACAAAGCAAACTGTTTGTGGCAGAGGCTGTTGCCAAGAGCTAGGGTGTGTTGGTGTGTAGATGTGTGTGTGCATGTCTCTGTTTATCTGTGTGTGTGCGTGTGTCTGTGTGTGTGTGTTTGTATATCTGTGTTTGTGTGTGTGTGTGTGTGTGTGTGTGTCTGTGTGTGTGTGTGTGTGTGTGTGTGTGTGTGTGTGTGTGTGTGTGTGTGTGTGTGTTTCCAGCCACACCACCCTTGCTCTGTTTCTGGGCTCGTGAATGTGTCTGCTTGTCTATTTGTCTTTGTGTCTTAGGGGCTACAGCTCAGGGGAAAGGCCCTGTGACACTGTTTTGAAAAGTGGCCATGCCGCCCCAGGATGTCTATCTGTCTATCTATCTATCTATCTATCTATCTATCTATCTATCTATCTATCTATCTATCTATCTATCTATCTATCTATCTATCTATCTATCTATTTATCTGTGTTTTTATGTATACATGTGAGAATAATTGGTTATTGTTGTCACTGTACCCAGGATGTGGATAATGCTGCTCTGTCTCGGTTGGACCTTGAGCGTAAGGTGGAGTCCCTGCAAGATGAAATTGGCTTCCTGAAGAAGCTGCATGACGAGGTAGGCAATGTTGTCTCAGATCATCTGCCTTCATCTCATGTCATCTACCATAGTCTCCTGTCTCCTGTAGTCTCCTTTAGTCTCCTGCAGTGTCCTGTAGTCTCCTGTAGTCTCCTGTAGTACCATAGCTCCAGACAGTTCAAACTCTTGGATAGGGTTCAATTTTCTGCTGGTCTCATTGCCTTTGATGTTGATCTAATTGGTCATCATCCTGGTCATATGATGGATAGGGTCATGCAGACACACACACACACACACACACACACACACACACACACACACACACACACACACACACACACACACACACACACACACACACACACACACACACACACACACACACACACACACACACATACACAGGTGCCACACCCACATACACCAACAGCACAACCTACACACACACACAGATACACACACACATCAAAATACAGATCAGTTCAAGGACAAGGACAACACACATTTACAGTACAGTCCAGCACAGACTGGCCCCACCCTGCTGTCTGTGTGTTCCTGCAGGAGATGGTGGAGCTGCAGGGTCAGATCCAGGAGCAGAATGTCCAGGTGGACATGGACGTCGCAAAGCCTGACCTCACGGCTGCCCTCCGCGATGTGCGTCTGCAGTACGAGAACCTGGCCTCCAAGAACCTACATGAGTCTGAGGAGTGGTACAAGTCAAAGGTCTGCACTAAGGCACTACACTGCTTTTTATGTAACACACTTCCTTTGGTGCATACTCCTCAATAAGTTAACTGAAATTGTAACTGATATGTCAAGTGTATAAAATACAATAATTTGAGAAGCTGTTAGCATAAAACTTATTTCAACTGTTCCATTTTCAGGACTCACGCGTGTGTTTTGAAAAACACTTTGGTTTCATTAGACAACTTCCAGTCATGCATCTGGTTCCATTCTCTGAGTATAATTAGCTTTTCATGAAAGCCACACAGGCCTGTGAATGAACACCAGAAGATCATGCTGGAAAACTTTGGGCAAAGTCTTTGATCTCATTAGTGTTTCTGATTCCCCAGGGTCCTCGCACAGATGTTTGCCTGTACAACCCCCACCCTCCTGGATCTCTTTAGTCGTGTCCTCTGTCCATCTGCTTTTAGTGTCTCTGTTTAATCCTGTTCTGACTGTGTGTGTGTGTGTTTGTGTGTGTGTGTGTGTGTGTGTGTGTGTGCTTGTCTAGGTGTTTGAGAGTGTGTGTGTGTGTGTGCATTTGTGCTTGTATGAATGCGTAGTATTCTGGGAGTATATAAATAGTATTCATTCTGTATATCAGCAAGAGTTTGACTTTGAAATTGGCTCTGCCTTCTTTCTCTCACTCCATCTTTCTCCCTCCATCCTTCTGTCTCTCATCTCTCTCTCACTCCATCTTTCTCCCTCCATCCTTCTGTTTCTCATCTCTCTCTCGCTCTGTCTCTCTTTCGCTCTCTCCTCTCTGGCCTGAGCAGTTTGCTGACCTGACTGAGTCTGCGGCCAGGAACACAGAGGCCCTGCGCTTGGCCAAGCAGGACGCTAATGACTACCGTCGCCAGGTGCAGGCCCTCACCTGTGAGGTGGATTCCCTCAAAGGCACTGTAAGTGGTTAGGATCCCCACTGAGAACTGCTATAAAACCTGTACCACAATTATTACAGTCTGGATGATTCATACCAGGGAGTCCCATAGTATAATATATAGTAGTATAGTAACATAATTTCACAGTATCAAACTGAAAATAGACTGCCTATTCTATTTTTAGGATTTATGTCTTGTGATTTTAGTACTAGATTGGGGTGCATAGTGTCTTTAAGTAAGGTTGGGGAGCTCTCTAACATAGACAAGAGGCCATCCAGATCACATAATAATCACTAGTGAAGTGATTAAGTTATTTGTCTGTTCTCATCTCATCTTAACTTTGTCCATGTAAGTTTGAGGAACTCCAGTGAAGTCATGTAATACTTTTTGCCTGCTTTAACTAGCATATCTTTAAAAAAATGTACACTAATTAATACAAATGAAAGACATATACTAACAAATGCAGGCCTATAATAATGTGTTCATAAGAATGACTAAATCACCACCAACTGCCTCCTCCTTCAACATTCCATCTCTTCTTTACAGAACGAGTCTCTGGAGCGACAGATGAGAGAGATGGAGGAGAACTTCTCCATGGAGGTGTCCGGCAACCAGGAAACCATTACCCGGCTGGAGGACGACAACAACAACATAAAGGACGAGATGGCGCGCCACCTGAGGGAGTACCAGGACCTGCTCAACGTCAAGATGGCGCTGGACATTGAAATCGCCACCTACAGGAAGCTGCTGGAGGGAGAGGAAAGCAGGTGCCTGTGTACAGATACATATAGATGTACACACACACTCACACACATTCACACTCACACACACACACTCACACCCACACTCTCACACACACACACACACACACACACACACACACACACACACACTCACACTCACACTCACACACACGCACACGCACACATATGGACAAACACACACACACACACACACACACACACACACACACACACACTCACACACACACACACACGCACACACACCCACCCACACACACATACACACACACACACATACACACACACACACACACACACACACACACACACATATATATATATGGACATACACACACACACACAAGCAAGCTTCTCCTCTCTTGACTTGAGAGAAGAATAGAAGTGTAGTGAAATAAATGTAGTCTAGTTTTATCTGTTTCATATTTGGTGTGCTGTCTTGGTATTCACACCTTCTAAGTCTAACTGATGAATTATATTTGTACGGAATCCGCTCTGTTCATTTTTCTCAGAATTTCTACCCCGGTGCCAAACTTCTCTTCCCTTAATCTAAGAGGTCAGTTCACTGAATGCCTGCTGCCTGATTTTTGTGAATATTCTCATAGCAAGGCCATTTTCAGGTTTCATGTTACAAGTACATGTAACTTGACCTCTGTAACTGCTAGTCAAGGTGTCTGCTTAAATCCTGTCACCACAGAATCCATGCTGGAGTCCAGACCACTAGAAAGTTCAATGACAACAACCAAGAAGGTCCTCATTAAGACCATAGAGACCAGAGACGGACAGGTAAGGTTGGGACAATTACATCCACACATAAAGCCGACATAAAACTACTAACAAGAAAATCAAGGTGATCATATTTATTGTTTTATTTGATATCCTATTTTATTTTTATTCTAGTAATTATGTCTGTCTAATATGGCCTGCATCATTTTGAATTCTCCTCTTTTACTTACCTACTTTTTGACATCCAGGTTATCAATGAGTCAACCCAGAACCCAGACATGGACTGAGTGCTTCCTGATGGATGGCATCCCTAAGAAATATGCTCCTCACGAGAGAGAGAGAGAGAGAGAGAGGTGGATTTCCTTTTTGAGCCGTAGAAGCTATGCTCCATTTATGCTCCGCAAACAAAACACAACTAAAAACTTCTGGTGATTGCATAGCTACGTGACCCGAGTAATCAAAGAACCTGCTTTAAAGAAGTGCCTTACTGCTACTGGTGGAGAAGAGTGAAGCAAGCCAAGCCAGAGTGTGCTGTATAACATGTAGAACTGCCCCTTAGAGAGAGAGAGAAAGAGAGAGAGAGAGAGAGAGAGAGAGAGAGAGAGATGCTCCTGGGACCAGCACAGTTACACTGACGCAATGCTTACGCTATGACAGTCTTAGTTAGCACAAACAGAGAAGATTCTTTTCTGTGTTACTAAACCCTGGAAATAAATAGCGACTTCCCTCTTCCTTCAAGTCTCACTTATTGCAAAGTTGTCTCTACATATTGGTAGCCATTGGTAGCCTTGTGTAGAATGCCATTTGCCATCTGCCTCTAAATTAAAGTAATTAGCCTATTACTACTATGACTAGATAATTTGAACATGTCTAAACATCCTTAGTCCTACCTTATTGAATTACCTGTTTGCATTTGGAGGTTTGTGAAGATCAAATTATGAACACATGTGAACACTCACTTATGTGCCAAAGTGTACACCTAATCACAGAAAAGTTGACAAAGGTAGATGAAAAACACAGACAGGACATTCCAAATGAGATTGTGTTTCACTGCAGTAATATATCAAAGCATGACATAAATGTAACACTCCATCCATAATCATATTGGCAAAACTAAGCCATCCTCTGGGAAGTGCTCTCTAAGAGTTTAAAGTGAGCAGACCAGAAGATGAAGCCTTGTGAGTGTTATGTATCACTGCCACCCAATGGCCACTGATAGTTAAAGCAGGATGGTGAAGCCAACCACTATACTACACTCCAAACATTTTCACAAAAGATTTTTTTTGCAAAAGATGCTTACACATATTTTCATATTTTTTGCAAACATGTATGCTCTAGTATATTTACAAAGGCAATACAAGTTATTTGTCTGCTAACATTACAAATAAATAAATTAAAAACTGAAATATACTACTTGAATACGTATTCAACCCCACGTGCTTTTGAGTTCCAGATTAAGGCAGATTGGGTACTACCTATGAGTGGTTAAAGTAGAGACTTCCTTCTGGCAATGAAAATCACCCTGTCTAAGGGTCATCAGGCAGACTGTGAAATAACAGAGAAAGTGAAGACTAATAAAAAACAAGGTGATTCAAATTATTGAGTAAGGAAAAGGCTACAAGAAAATATCTAAGTGTTTTGCTATCCAATTGGGCACCATTGGAGCCAAAGAAAATGGAAGTTGCATCACATCATTCAGATGCTTTGTAGAAAAGGCTGTCCCCCAAACCAAGCACACGGAAGATATGAACTGGTAAGGGATGCCACTACAGTCCTGCCATCATCCTGTGGCTAGAATTGGAGTGCAGGTGTAGGACTCCACTTAAGAGCTATCAATAAAACTGCGCTGTATTAGAGGGTGTTCTAGAATTGTTCTAGAAGATCCTCAATAAAACATTTGTTGAAATGGCTTAAGATATGGGAAAAGGGTTTTATGGTCATATGAGACCGAAATATAGCTTTTTTGGCAAACCCTCAAAGCACTATGTGTGGTGTAAATGTAACAGTAACAATGTAACAACATATGGCAGTGGTAACATGATGCTGTGGGGATATTTTTGTCTGCAGGAACTGGGAAACATTTTAGGATTGAATGGAGAATGAATGGAAATAAATTCTACTCAGCTTCACAAAAAAACCTGTTACAGTCTGTTGTAAAACAATTACCCAAGGCACAAGGCTAAAGCAACACTGGATTGGCTCAAAGACAGTGACTATTCTAGAATGGCTCAGTCAGAGCCCTGTTCAAAATCTTACTGACAATCTGTGGCACTATTGTCCAGGGTCGCCATCCCATCAACCTAGATTACACAGAGTGGGGGAAACCATTGTGGAACAATGTGCAAAGCTGGTACTGTCTCAATTCAAAAGACTTAAGGTTGTTATTGTTGCAAAGGGGCTCACTAACAAGTCTTGTAGAGGGATTTATAGGGGTTGAATACTTATGCAAGCAGAATTTTTTTTTTTTTTTTAATTGCTTATAAAGCAATTAGAAATATACTACAGTGTAGGTGTTCACAATGAAAATATAGACTGGGCAAATAAGTGTAAATGTATCTTAAAATTGTGAAAATGGAACTTTCATTGGGTTAAAACTTTTGCTAGCCACTGAATGACGGTAGAGTGAATAACGGGGAGATCGTAAGTAACCTGAGGCGTGTTCATCGTTATGTTTCGGCTAAAAGGGTTTGTGAGATACCAGCGACGGCCCATAGAGGGTGCTTGGCAAATGTATCGTTCCCGTTGCTAATGGCTAGACTTCCTCATTTCCCCTCAGACTCAAAACATCAGTTTGCCAGGTGCTCCCGTGTAGAACAAGGCGGTCTTTTCTTCTGGAGCACGTACGGCGAAGCATCATCTTAACTACGCATCTGACTCTCCCTCTGTCCATGCCAGAATTATAGGGTGACGAGCATATTTTCATGACCATCGTTTTACGCGACCTACTGGGTCTTTGGAAGTTTGGAAAGAGTGCACGTAAACTTTTTAGCCTTGGAAAACAACATTCCCGGGGAACTGTGTTTGACCAGGGTTACCACCCTGTAAATGTAAATGGGTGTTATTTTAGTATAGTGTTAAATATAAGGAAACACTTGTCACACACAGAGGAGACGCTTGTTCACGTTGCAGGTGTTCCCAAGGGGCAGTGTGTACCAGACTGCAACTTTGTTCGAGTGACGACATCTGCCAAGGAAAGAGCGATGGTGCAGATGCAATTTCAAGCAACCTACCCTGGTTTTCGGACTTGCAAAAATGCCAAGGAACAGAATAATTTCCGATGAACGCAAACTGATTTATTATTTATTCTCTGACTTGACTTAACGAACCTGATTGGTTTATAGGCTATTTTGTGCGATTCTGTAAGGATTTACCATCATTTTACAAGCATGCCTCCCCTTTAAAGTTCAAGCCAAGCTTATTCATTTTAAAAGACCGCTTGAACTTTTAGGACATTTCAACCAGCGGGTTGTTTTGAGTTGCGACTGGCTCAGGAATGGGCTCGGTTACATCTGCTCTTACACGGACGCGCAACGCTCTTATCAAAGTGGGCACGGAACCGCAGGAAGAAGCGGAGAGAAGCCAATCCGCACCCGAGTCGGACAACGGAAGAAAGAAAACGGCACGCTCGAGCCACCGAAGTCGACAGAGCAGGAAACAGTCGCTGTCCGAGGTACTAGACGCGCAGGACAACGGTGAAAGAGTACAAACTTCCAAAGGTGTTCAGACACAAAGTGACTGGTTTCCAGAGGGTGAGTTTGAAAGGTTTCTTCCTCTAATTCCTTCCACAGCCCTCAGGTTTGAATAGCAGGTATCATATACTCAAATATATAATGGTATTTAAAGTTATGCCATTTAAAGAAACATGTCAAGCATGGTAGAAATTCGCGGTACATTTCATACCCAAATGAAAGGATAAGCAAAGATGGACTGACGACCAAAATGTTAATAATAACAAGGACATCAACATAAATAAATAAATAATAATGATGTGGGGAATCCCTAACCAAACGCACAATGCATTTGATATATTTAACCGTGTGTAACTAAAAAAATATAATATTATTGTTGAAGACAATGCTTCAGGGCTAGATACATATTTAATTTATTACACAGTAAAACAACCATGATTGTTTTTGTTTTTGTGGTGAGCAGTAAAGCAACCCAGTGCTGTTCAGACAGAACGGTCAATGTCGGAGAGTATACTGGGGAAAACACTTCACAGGAGAATGGCGAATAGAAACCTACAATAGAAAAACGCTACAATCTGCTCAAACATGAATAGTACCTAGCGATCCTTTGAAGACCACCGACGCATGTGCCTGTTGAGCGCTCCCCAACTTTCAGCCCAACTCTTTGATGTTAGAATTGCAGCGTCTATTGATGTTAGACCAGGCGCAAGCGCCCGTGTAACATATGCGTGAATCAAAGAGGGACGTGTTTGTATGCACTGGCCTCATCCCCACAAACAAATTGTACTCGCCATTCATGCTTTGTGTGAGTTACTGCAACAGATTTCATGGGTCTAAAAGTCTTCATAAGGGTCTAAAAGTAGATCATAAGGAAGTGCTTACATGAATACATGCCAATTTGACACAAAACAGTAAGCCATGTGTAGCTGAACTACACTTTTGATCATATATTAATCATACAGCAAAATACACCATATCATAAAACAAACAAACTAAATATACATCTGTAATCTCTGTCTGCTCAGTGAAACTATGAGACAGACATTGAAGACATTAAATAATTAAATAGAACATGAGGGTGAAGGGAATGGTGGGGATGTACAGATTAACAGCCATTCACTAACATTTACAGGTCAGTCACTTGATCTGCAGATAGGTTCAATAGTAAGCCTATTTTCCTTAATAATCGTCATACACTTAGCTTGGATAAAGCAGTTTCTCTGTTTCTCTCTCTCTCCCTTTTTGTCTCTCCCTCTGTTTCTATCCCTCTCTTCCTCACCCTATTTTCTCTATCTCATTTGCCAAATCTTACACCACCTCTTCTTCCTGAAGGAAGAGCCTGTCCCTTGGTGGCTCTCAAAATACCTCCCAAGAAACCCCTTGCTCACTGGTTGCCATGAGCATGTGGCTCTGACGCCTCCTGGTGTGTTTTCCTGTGAAGCCAGAGGCAGGTCTCGCCTCGCCTCGCCTCACCTCCGGGAACTCCCATGATTCCCGGACTGTGGGGAGACGCCAGCCAGCCAGCCTGGCTGCTGCATGATGTGTGATGTGTGATGTGTGATGTGTGCCGTGCGGCAGAGAGGGCCAATAGCTCATCAAAACCTCTAGTACGTTCTGTTCTTTTAAATTGATCCTGCAGGACTGTAATGTTTGGTTCCAGAGGATGTCCTCTCAGGATTTTGGCTGAGGAACATGGGTTGGAGTTGAGTCACTTACTCCTAGACCCAAATGGAAACTAATGGAAAAGGAGAGTGGTGTTTTAAGTGTGGGGATTTCTTGAAATGCTTGTTTTGAGCCAGTATTTGCAGTCTGTTGTAGTCAAAGATCATGTGGGTCATCTAGGGAACCACTCTGCTTTCCACCCAGTGATTAGGATTGCATTCAGTGTTGGAGGATCTATACCAAGAACTATAGAGCTGCAGTGTCCAGTCCTAACTGACGACTGAGAATTGAGACCAGTTCCATGATGCTTAAACAATAAAGAGTTTTGGTTTAAAAAAAGCAAGCTAAATGTCTTAAAGGCATATAAGAAACCTAACACGAATAAAAGCTTGCTAACATGCAAATTGGTGTCTGTTGCTGATACAGTCTGCAGTGTGGTACTGTGAAAGCTTTTTAATTTTTTTTTGCTGGGTGTTCCCAGAACATAGAAGTACATAGAGCATATCCAAGTTCAAGTCACTTATGCTTGCCTACAGAGTGCTTGCTGGTTCTGCTCCCACCTTCCCTAAATGCTCTTATAAGGGCAAATGTTACACCCAGGACGCTGCGCTCGTCTAGTGAGCGTCGTTTGGCACTGCCGTCTGTGCAAGCACGGCAATCCAGACTATTCTCATTTGTAGTTCCACGTTGGTGGAACGAACTGCCTAGTACTACCAGAGCAGGGGCGTCCCTCTCTACCTTCAAGAAGCTTTTGAAGACCCAACTCTTCAGAGAGCACCTCCCTTCCTAACTGGCACCTGACTAGCGCTTAACTTGCACTTCAGCAGTTACATTCCTGCACTTCTTTTTCCTTTTTTCTAGGTTGTTGTTTTCTAATTCTCATGTAAAGTAGTATTTATTGTTACACCATGCTTTTTATTGCTCTTAGCTTGACTGTTCTCTCCCTTGTACGTCGCTTTGGACAAAAGCGTCTGCTAAATGACTAAATGTAAATGTAAATGTGAATATCCTTAATGGTTAGTGGTAATGACAGGTGTTTTTATCCATCCTTTACATGGCCATAAACCATCAAAATGAATTTGAAGATGATACCAGTGCTAGTTGTCTATAAAAAAACATACCTCATAAAAGCAAACTAATGGATAGTGTTACTTCAGCCAGGAAACCTTTCATTTGTCATTTTCTGAATAGACAAAGCCTGCTGAAACCATTTCAGAAATATAAAAAAGATACTTTCACAAGATGAGTTTTGGTCAAAGGAGAATCTGAGTGAGCTATAACTCAAAGGCTGATCATTAGAAACAATTATGATTCAGTTTCATCAAACTCATGACTCATGCTTATTTGTTTTTGTTTGGTAAATCAATAGCAACTCTTTTACTCTCTCCTGAGTGCTGTTCAGTGCAGGCAATTCATTGAGCCTCAGTTTGGTCCGTCATTTTCTCTCATCTAGTTTTGATCTTGCGGGGGGTCACAGTGAGGTTGCCAGCTGTGTGTATGCGTCCTGCACTTGGTGCCTGGGATGAGAGTAAAGTGCAGTGACATGACCTGATGTGATGGGAGAGTCCTGGCGGAGGTGAAGTGGACGGCTCGCTCTCGCAGCTGAGCAATTACTGCACAGAGGAGAGGCTATGGCAACACTGCATGAGCACCCGGCTAATTATGACTGGGGGTGGATATCGGCCGGGACAGGGTAGGGATAAGGAGAGGAGAGGAGAGAAGAGAAGCGAAAAGAGGGAGAAGAGATGCGGGGGGTGAACAATGACAGGAGGGAAAGAGGTGAGGAGGTAAGGAGGAGGTAAGGAGGGGAGAGGAGAATGGTGGCAGGTAGGGAGGAGAAGAAGAGTAAAGTGGGGAGAACGGGGGGAAATAGGAGAGGAGATGAGAGGCAGGAAAAGAGGTTAAGAGAGGAAAGGAGCAGAGGACATTTTGAAGGAGAGTAGGTCAGGTGAATGACGTGATTGGTGCTCCCTGAGGTAATGTGCCCTTTGTCTAAAGGGTCACAGAAATAGCTGAAAATTGACACAGAATAGAGGAGGAACACTCGACTGAACGTCTGATTGAGTCTCCACGGTTGGAAAAGAAAAAGAGAGAAGAGGAGGGGGGTATAAACATGACATTGTTCAGATTCCAGCGTCTGGGGCTTATCATAGGTAAGAACACTTAATCCAGACATTGAGATGAGCATTGAGGTAGACAAAACATTATTTACTTCAAAATGAGGAGAATTCACATATGCTTACTAGTGTAGGTGATTGTGTGACGTAGCTTTACCTGAAAGCAAGAACATTTTGTCATCATGAACCTTATAAGTGGAAACTTTCTGCGGACAGTATACCATCACCCTTTCAGTGTGTTTATCTCTCACATTCATTATTGAGAGGAATCAAAACATAGTATCTGTAACTCTCTCTCTCTCTCTGTGTCTGTCTCTCTCTCTCTCTCTCTCTCTCTCTCTGTCTGTCTCTCTCTGTCTGTCTCTGTGTTTATGTATCTATCTCGGCTTTCTCTGAATGTCAAAGCATTTCCCTCCGGGAAAACACGGAAAGCCAACATTACCTTAAATGTCCCACTAATGAGGCAGTACATGGGGAATAGACAGAGTCCCTGGTTGCTCCTAGCCTCTCTCATCATTACAGTACGCCTGTGTGTGTCTCTGCGCGGTTGCTGTGGCGATCGGCTTCCCCTGCCTGAGATGAGCCTGTTTTTCCCTTTTTCTCCTCCTCCACCTGTGCGTGATATAAAATATGGTTTATTTCAGGTGGTAATGAAGGATGGGGTAATTACTGGTGGTTTGAGGGGCTGAAAATAGAGGGGGAGTGGGAGAAAGAGAGAGAGAGAAAGAGAAAGAATGAGAGTAATTAAAAAAAATGCTGTTCAAAAACCAGATTGAAACAAAGCAAAGATAAATACAGATGAAAAACAATTGATGTGACATGTCAATCATCTTTATAGGGTTCCACCATACTAAGACACACACACATACACGTGCGCACACGCATGCACACAAGCACACACACACACACACACACACTTCCACTGACAGCAAATACAGATGTGACAATAAGGTTCAATAACTGTTTTTTTTTTTTTTTTACAATGTCCAAACAACACCACCAGTCTTATTGCTTTGTGTGTTTCTCCTCTCCTGAAACCTGCACTCTGTGTGAAGTGCAGGTGTAGAATACAAAGGTGCAATATAAGACCTTACATTTAGTTGATCTGTCTGTTTGTCATCAATAACACTGAGTGATGTTTATAATAAAATAATGATGTAGATGTAGATGTTGCTGCTGAGCAAGGAGCGAGCACAATTTCCCAAAACATGATTGTTAGAGTCAGTGTTTACATGAGGCTTTTCAGCTTTTAGTATGTTTTTGAAGAGTGTTTAAAGGAGCTAGTTAGGTGTAGTTCAGTGAAGCTCAGTGCTATGGCAGTGCACAGTATTTTATTTAGTGGTTTACAGTTTTTGTACATGTGCTACTATATTGTGAAAAGGTGAAGTCCCTCCCCCTTCTCACTGTGGTCCACGAGGGGAGAAAGGCTGGACTCCCCCACCGTAATGGTTGGGTCCGGGTTCCCCTGCACCTGTGGATGCTGGCCAATTAAGACTGATTGGGTCAAATTAGCCTCATGGGCTGCCTTATTATAAGGCGTACCTCATTGTTGTTCGAGAGACAGATTGGACAGGCTGGTACATAGACAAGACCTGTTGAGAGTACAGAGTTGTACCTGGCATGTTTTAAAGCTTTAGTTTTGTTCAGTGTACGTTTCTGTTTGTTTTGGGGTTGTGATTACCCTAGTGTATGTTTCTATGGTTTTGGGGTTCAAGTCCCTGGTTTTTGTATATATGTTTTTGGGGTCCGAGTCTCTTTGTTTGTAAATAAATATGCAGCTGTATTTTTATACGTAAGCCACTGTCTCCTGTGCTGTGTGTGATCCTGCCTGCCTGCAACCACGTTCCAAAAGCCTACATCCCACATCGTGAGATGGCCGGCTCGGGCCATTTTCACATATATACGTACTATTATTGTATATGGCACTACAAGCAACTTGGCACAGGCAACATGTAGGTTTTGAAAACTGTAATGTATTATGAGTTTTTTTCTTTGAGAAAATGGCTCTCCATTGTGGCTTCAGATGACTTTCAGAGATGTACGTACAAGATGTTCAGTTCACAACAAAATGGTGTCCTTCAATCATGGGCGCAATTGAATAGAATCATGGAACCGCCGACAGACATTAAAAGGAACCAGAAGATTAGTGATCAGGAACTAGATAAACATGGATATGTCCTCTGCCTTGCTAATAAGGTGTAATCAAACAGAGAGATAATACAGGGCACCACAAAACAGAAAAGAAAAGAAAAACGGACTGTTTGTGCGCTCCTGTAGCAGGCAGGATGCGGTTCGAGCCGTGTGCGGTCTGTTCGACATACCATGCCATGTTTTTAGATGCTGCGACGCCATTACGCCTGAAACGGGCACTAACAAGTAAGAACATCTGCCCCTGTATGCCTAGTAATCCCAGCTCAGATGGAACGTGTAGGGAAGCCTCTGGTGTCAGCGGTGTCAGCTCAATACTCCAGTAATGCACACATGTGGCTGCTCCTTAAAGAAGCGGCTCTCACTGTCCTCACCCAGAGCCCCGTCTGCTGAAACGGCATCCCAGGAGAGATGCTGAGAGAACGAAAGCCGAGTAGAAGCCCCGCTATCCTCCTCTAAGCTCCTCTGGGCTAACATGAGCGCACACGGCAGAAGCAGCAGCAGCAGCAGCAGCAGCAGATGGTTCAGACCCAGACACGCCGGGCCCTCCACATCAGGGCCAGATTCGGACCAGATGTGGTCCCAGGAAAACGGAATGTGGTTTCCAGGAAAGCTTATTTCCTTCTCTCTCCCCTCTCGACAAGTCACATTATTAGTCTCACTCGGTTGCTTAGTGACGCTGACGTCTTCAACTCTAGACCAGGCACAAAGGGAGACCTTGAGAGCTGGGCAGCCCTGCATTCAGTACACCCCTACAAACAATGCCCTCTTCAATGTCACTCATGTTGGAGAACCGTATGTGAAGCAATTAGGACATTTGCAACCACACATGGTTTCACTAAAGACTATTGCAACTGTTTCAGACATTTTTGTTTGGCTGTAAATTGATGTACTTATTTGGCTTATACAAATCAATTTGTCTCTCAATACACTGCCTTAATCGATTACTACTAAAGTCTCTCTTCTGCCTGGTAGAGGTAATATTTTCTGAGTCATCCTTCTCTTGCATTGTTACGAAAGCCCTTTTTTAACGGAAAATGTTGTTTTAAACACATCTGACTGTGCACTGCAAACCACTTTCTCTATTCTAATGGTGACCATGATAGATGGAAAAATCCGTCATCAGGTTAGCGTTGGGCAGCAGCAGAGGCTGAATGGGCACTTGAAATGCCAGAGGTGTGTGTCATGGTCAATGGTCTTGGTCACTTCTTAAGAGTGTTGAGGAAGGACATAGGAACAGAGGAGAGAAGGGAGGGAGGGGATGGTAGAAGAGAGAGGAGAAAGGAAAGATGAGGAGAAGAGGAGTAGGAGAGAGAGGAGAAAGGAAAGATGAGGAGAAGAGGAGCAGGACAGGAACAGAAGAGAGAAGGTGAGAGGAGAGGAGGGAAGGGGAGGGGAGAGAGGGGGAGGAGAACAGGGCAGAGGACAGATAAGAAAAAGGAGGAGAGACGGGTGGAGCACAGAAGAGGAGTGAATAGGAGAGGAGGGAAGAGGAGAGGAGAAGAGTGAATAGGAGGGTAGAGGAGTGAATAGAAGAGGAATGAGGAGAGGAGGAGAGAAGAGAGGAGTGAATAGGAGGGGAGGGGAGTGAGTAGGAGGGGAGTGAGGAGAGGAGAGAAGAGAGGAGGAGAGAAGAGAAGAGTGAATAGGAGGGGAGAGGAGAGGAGTGAATAGGAGAGGAGTGAGGAGAGGAGGAGAGAAGAGAGGAGTAAATAGGAGGGGAGAGGAGTGAGTAGGAGAGGAGGGGAGTGAGTAGGAGGGGAGGGGAGAGGAGGGGAGGGGAGGGGAGGGGTGGAAAGCTCAAAGGCAGGTGAGAACACAGCATTGTGTCTCTGCTGGTGAGAACTCTAAACAAGTGACTTAGTGACAAGACAAGACACAGTGCTCCTCTGACTCTTAATAATTCAGTGTGGCAGGAAAAACATAATTTATGGTGATCTCTGTTGAAAGAAAGTTAAAGAAGAAGCAAATAAGCAAGTGTATTACACATTACATTACGTGTGTGAAAATGATTCTTTTTCTGGTTATGTGTATTTCACTCTCGCTATCTGTGTGTGTTTGTGTCTCTATGGGTGTGGTTGTTTGTATGTGTTTGTGTTGTGGCACCATTGATAATTTGAAGCATATTTTTGCACTGTGAGGGAGGGAGTGAGGTCTGTGTCTTTGCAGCGATGACAAGGAAAAGGGGGGAGAGGGGACCAGAGGGGACCAGAGAGCTAACACTTCAGTAGCAAGGGAGGAAGAGAAGGAAGAGGGGACGGAGGGATGGAAGGAGGTGTGTGAGAAGACAGAGCAGACTAGAGACATCACAACACACACACGACACTCCGCACAACTTCCCTCCCCACGGCACACACACACACACACCCATACGCACGCCCCCACACACATATGCAGGCATGCACTCTCACACAGAACAGTTGCAAGCCATATCCAAGGACACACTGTTCTGATTTTTCTTTTTTTTTGAGAGAGAGAGCGAGAGACAAAACGAGAGATGGATACCCACACAGTTAATGCTGCCTGAAGGAGTCTAACTCACACGCACGCAAACACACTCAAACAGTGTGGTAGCGGAGAGGACGTGGAGAGCTTGTCTCACGTGTGCACACGTGTGTGTGTTTGTGTGTGTGTGTTTTGGGAGATGTCAGAGGCCAGTTCCAGGAAGCTGAGGTTTAAGAAGGGTCGGAGTGCCACTTTCAGCATCGATGGCTTTAGCTTCACAATTGGTAAGTGATTAAGAGGGGGAGGGAGGGATGGAGTGAGCGAACGAAAGAGAGAGAGAGGGAGAGAGTTGGGGGGGGGTACTGTTTTGGGTAATCTTATGGAAAACATTTAAACAATTATTTACTGATACTGACAAAGCTTATCAAAAATAAGGACATGATGACCGAGAAACAGACAATGAGTAAGTCTGTTTATGTGTGGATGTGTGTTTGTGTGTGTCTCTGTGTATGTATTTGAGAGTGTGTGATTAAAGTGCGAACTGTATAATAATCTTGTCATAACATAAGACCACTGTCATCACCTGGACACCTTAGTTTAGACCATTTGGCATGATATGGTTTTTTCCTGACAGAAGCTTTTTTCATTTTCTTTAGATAATTGCTTCCATTGTCTGATCTTCCATGAAGTAATTCACCAACACACATTAGATACAGGCTGCCCGTTGCTGCGCTCGTTATATATATAAATACTCTCACACACACACACCTATCCAATTAGCACAAAGGAACCATTGTAGGCTGCCTGTCGACCTCTACCTTCTCAAGCTGACCGCGACTCCATGGCAACAGGAGCCGTGGGTGTTAGGGGCTGATGCATGTGAGGGGCTCGTTCCCTTCTGTGGCAGCGACGTTAGCGGTAGCATTAAAGGTATCCGTGCTCTGCTCCATTACCCATCTCACCTCCGCACAGCTAGCGAGAGAGTAGAGCAGGAGGGAGGTGTGAAGGGTAGAGAAGGGGAGCAGTGAGAGTCTCACCTCAGAAAGGAAGAAAAACAGAAAAGAAAGAAGGGTGAACAGTGAGCATGACAGAGAAAGAGAAAGCAAAAAAAAAACCTTTGGCACAACCTCCCAGATTGTACAGAACTGCTGTCTGATATTTAAAAACATCATGTGTCTTTGTTTTTCTTTCTGTTTACCCATCTTAATTTTTAAACTCTATTCAGATCAATTCCAAAACTCCGTTCCCACCCCTGATACTCATCCAAAATGCATTATTCCCTGTATCACCGCGGTAATGCCATGCCCCGTGGCATCTCCACAACATCTGCTGGTTGTCATGGTTACGCGGCGTGGCAATCGATGGCTCAGTGGACAGCTCATCATTCTGTGGGACAGGTTGTCAATCAGCCTGCATGTTGGTTCGGGTCCCCGGTTCTGTTCACCTCTGCACGGCAGATTCATCGGCTGCATCAGCACTCTCACTAATAGCTCCTATTGACGAGTGCAAAGTGGATGGTAGTGAGTGGTTCTAAGCCAAAGATGGTGTGTTTGTGTGTGTGTGTGTGTGTGTGTATTGTGTTTGTGTTTGTGTTTGTGTTTGTGTGTTTGGGTATGTGTGGGGTTGTGGATGTCCTGAATTGAATGTCAGTGAATTATGTTAACATATTATTTTGTATTTTCTTTGGTCAAAACCTGTGACAGCTGTGACCATACAGATTGACATTTAGGTATCAGAGCCTCCCCTGCCACTCATGAATTTAACACATTTGGAAAGGATTTCTCCGCTCACTGGACTGTGTGGTGTAGCACTGTACACGCACATACACACACACACATGCTCACAAACAAACACAGTTTCCTCCCACCCCCACTTACATGTACAAACATCTTCAGCAAACTCAGACGTCTGCTGGCACCAGGGCAGAAGGGTAAAGCAGATCAAATGAATGAGTTTCCCTGGACTTAATTTTTTGAACGACTGGTTAAGTATTCAGAGACATTATGTTTGACATGATGTTTGATCACTAGCCCTTTTGCTTATTATAAATATATGTATGTTCAAATATTTTGTGAATTTCCCTTATTTTGAATAAAACCGAGTGGTGCAACAAAAAGCCTTAAAAACTAGAAATGATACATAATTGCTAAAAAGACTGTCATGAAGACAATTACTTATGTTTAGACAAATCAAAACAGATACAAATCTAATGTTTACGGTTACAGTGAATCTGGGCCCTGTTCGTCGTACCTCGTTTAGCGTGTTACCAAGATCATTTTCAGGATGAGATAACATAAGTCCCTCTTTTCGGTTTGTTGAAGCAACTTTAGCTAAATCACCATAGCAACACATCAATAAACTTGAACCTGCTCCAGCGCAGGCTAACAGCTTTAGTGAGCTGGATAAGCTTGGCACTCCCCTGGAAAAAAATGGCAGCTCCCTTCCTCAGAGATCCCATTGGCGAAGGAGCGATATTAGTCCGATTAGCGTTTCATAGGGAGAGAGTTCTACGCAATCGCCAAGATCCGTTATTCCATCATGATGAGTGCTTGTATGAGCGCTACCGATTCAGCCGACAAGGATTCATTTATTTACAAGACCTTCTCGAGCCATTTATTGCAAACACCACACACCGCAGCCGAGCATTGACTGTCTCACAAACTCTATGCATAACCTTTTGCTTTTTTGCGAGTGGTACATTTTTGTAGTGTCGGCGAACAAAGCACTCATAATTACAGTATATGACAGTGTTATTAGTACACCATAGCATATAATTATTGTAGAAAAAGATTAAGGTGGACTCATGATAAGAATAGAGAGAAATACACACAATTTCTTTTCACTGCTTCAATTTATTGAATTTCTTATTAATACATTTACATTTAGTCATTTAGCAGACGCTTTTATTCAAAGCGACTTACAAGGAAATGTAAGAATACACTTGGTAAGGAGAATTGAACTAGCAACCTTGAGATTACTAAACTACTCCTCTAAACAACTCCTTTACCCCCTGTACCACTATCACACTTGTCGTTTTATATACATACATATATATCGCCCCATACACAGCTTCTTGTCTTGCTCTTGCAGAGGTGGCGGTGTTGGATTTTGCCATGATTATGGTCTTGTATTCTTCATAAGCGTTCATGATCATCTCCTGCTCGCCAGCAGAGAAAAAAAGAGTTTAGTAGCCATTGTACCGTCAGAAAATCATGGTTTTGGTGATCGACGCTTCCCCCTTTTGAAGTAGGACGGCCACCCGCAATTGCCCTGATAAGTGAAGTCTGGTTCGAATTAACGACATTGTTTGAGCGCGGATCAGCCTTGGACGAACCGAGATAGCCTGTCCTCAATCATCGCGTTAATTTAAACTGGCTAATGGGACATTTGATCGACTTAACTGAACCACGTACGACGAACAGGGCCCTGGTGAGACAAGCAAACTGATTTTAATCAGAGGAAGCAGAGGCTGAAATAGAATCAGAAGAAGGGAAAGAAAACATGAAAAGAAGACACACAAACAAACACAAACACACGCATAAACACATGCATAAACACAGACAACCACACACGCACACACACACATAAACACACAAACATAAACACATACATAAACACACACACACACACACAAATACACGCACAAACACACATAAACACACAAACATTAACAAACGTATAAACACACACACATAAACACACGCACACAAACACATGCATAAACACACACTCACAAACACACGCAGAAACACACACACATAAACAAACAAACGCATAGCACACAGGCTGACACACCATCCTGTTGGTTGCTGGTCTCTCTCCTCCCCCGCGTACGTCTCATCTCTGTGTGGTCTCTGTCCTCCACAGTTGCTAATGAGGACGGCGAGGGCAACAGTCGGCCCCTGGACCGATTTGCCCGTGAGTAACGTTACACCCTCCCTCTGAGTCTGGGCCACATCCGGCCCAGAACTGGGTCAGCCTGTCTGTGTGTCTGTCTGTGCAACACAAACTTCTGCTAGTCTTAACAAGAACTGCATGTCTTTATTTGACATGTTTGGCTGTGAACTAACAGATGGTTTCGCTAAATAAGATGCACGCAAATCCGTGGGTATGACTTTACATGGCAACGTTTCATTAGCATTTAGTAGAGGATTATAGTTTTTTTCGATCATTTTCACACTTGTCTCAATACCATGTACACTTTTTCACACAGTCTCTTCACTCTTCAACTCTTCACACAGTGGGATTTACAGACACACACCTCAGCATATCAGTTAACCTTAGGTGCATTTGCACAACAACCACCAAAAAACTTCATACTTCACCCAAAAGTGACTCATGCTGCCGTAACTTTAGCAAATGTTCTCTCTCAGGAAGACTTCTTTGTCACTCAAAGTACAATGACCTAAAAAAACACAGACAACTTGAAGCATTGCAAAATGCATATAATATGTGCTGCTGTATCCTCTACTTTTGCACAGTTTAGTGTTGCATTGCAAAAGAAAAGAAACATGTATACCTCGTACACATAAAATATGTAATTTAATATGAAATACAGTAAATATGAAATTCAGCTATATGCCTCAAGACAGCTCCATGCAAAATGTTCTGTGGTACACTATAAAAAAATTACACGCACAAAAAAAGTATGCAGACACTTTTCTTTCCCAGTACAGTTAGTGAAACAACAACACATTAGACTACCACTAGAAGTGTCCTGCAGCCCTAATGCTGATCCGTGGTGACATTTTTATAAACTTAGAATTTACACTACTACAACATTCTCCCTTGCCTTGAATCTTTAGCACATGTTATCCACCTAAAATCCCCCATATTTCACAAATATTTCAAAGCAAGCTGTTAAGAGACTAAGAACAAACTTCTCTGTTGGTTTGCCTGTCACAATACTGTAGATACCAGTTTTGTGATGCAAGGAGCAGCTGTGATCAGTGGTACAGTGGTTAGTCTTTTTGGCTAACAAGTAGCTAATCTGGGTTCAATTCCTGGGGATTGCAAGATGTTATTGTAAGTCACTTTGGACATGTTTGTTGTGGTTGACTTTTCGGGTCACTTTGTCTCATTGATAGTCCATGACTTTCATATGCAACAGTAATAGTGGGAAAATGTCTTCTATCTATATTTTTTCTTCATACATACATTTCAACAAATGCTCTACTGCACCACTGTTGTATAGTTGTATAGTATAGTTGGTAACAAGGCTGCAAACAAACAAAGCAATGCAGGAAACTGAAAGCAAAAATTATAGAATAATCTGTTTTATTTCAAGTGTATAATTTCATCTAGTTGTGAAAATAAATGAATATTTTGTCTGGTTTTGAACTGAAAGATAACTGTTTTGAACAGAGTATCTAAATATCTGCAAAAAATGCTGTAGTGGCACAGCGTTTTGCTGGTTGTGAACATTATTGTGAGACAGGCAGCCATGAATTTTGGAAGAAGTGGTCATTGACTGCATTTTGTATCCAAGCAATGGAAAAATATCCACAGTTTAGTTCACATAGTCTACTCATATGCTGGATGTGTTAAGTGTTTTGAGAAACTGTACATGGTATTGAACCAGGTGTGAAAATGATTGGAAAAACCGTAATTTAAATAAACAAACTATTAACTTTTGTTTTTAAAAACCATAATTAATGATAGAATTAGTTTATGGTTTATGGAATATTCAAGTAAATAGTCAAACAATGAATGTATGCCTGTCTTTAGCAAACATTAACAAATTAAACAAATTAATAAATATAAATGAATCATGTAATGCTTAGTACCGTAGTTAATGCCCTGTTAAAATGAATAACTACATTTAATTTGAATTCAATTCAATTAAATTCAATCAAACATTTATTTTAGATTAAAATTTACAAATAAAATATCACTGTAAAGCATGACCAGTGGAACAAATCCAACTATTTCAGACAAGATGTTATAGATGTGTTACCTTAATACTGCTAGTAAACTGAACATTTGGTAATACCTCATGAGTTAAGTACAATTTAAATGGCTTAGACACTGTACATTCCTACTATATCTGAAGACACCAACTGCATAAAAGTGGAGATGAGAACCCTAACTCAGACACAGTAAAACAATAGTCAGCATGACTTGTTCAGTGTTATGTGTCATGTACACATTGTATAAAGGTTTTTAGGTGGATTTCTTGATGACATGGTCGAACCACAGGATGGCAGCAACACAGTGTTTTTTATTTACTGGGTCTAGACTCTTTTTCAAGTTGTCTTAGAGGATACTACAGTTTTTTCCAATCATTTTAGTTCTTGTACCTATACCATGTTCACATTCCCAAAACACTTAACACATCGAGCACACCAGTAGACCATGTGAACCAAACTGTGGATACTTGCCCCTATGCTTAGATACAAATGCTGGCAATGACACCTTCTTCCAAAATTCATGGATACCTGTCCCATTCAATGTTCACTACCAGCAAAACACTGTGGAACTACAGCATTTTTTGCCATTGTTTAGATACTCTGTTCAGAACAGTTAACTTTCAGTTCAAAACCTTACTTACAGTAATTTAGATCACTGTAGATGGAAAGATGCTTTGTTTGTTTAATTAGAATTAAATTATATGCTTGAATAAGAAAAAGTATTCTTAATTCAGCAGAAGGTTTATTTAGATTATTTAGTTTGTTTTGGCTTGCAGACTTATCACTATCTCTAATACTGTAGTACAGTAATAGAGTCTACAGAAGGCAAACATAGATGTAACTGTTCCTGAAGAGTTGTTTCCACTATTACAGTACTGCTCTACATGTAAGTCATAGGCTATCAGTGAAAGACCGTGATTGAAGAATGCAATTACAGTAAATTTGCCACACTCAATAGTGACATCTATTGTGAGAGGCAAACCGACATATGAACACTACCTTCAGATACTTGGCTTGGATTGACGTATTTCCAAGATGCAATGCAGAGGAGAATGTTACCTTAAATGCGAAGTTCAAACATAAAATTTTGACACCAAATGCAGAGGACAGAATGGATCAGCATTACTGTTGGGCCACAGCACACTTCTAGTGGTATTACAGTACTTTGGTAACCTGTATCTTGTGTTGATGTATGTAATTTACTGCGTAGGAAATACTGCAGTAAACACGTAGCATATTCATGCCTTTTTGTTGTAATGTAGTAAGCCTATATAGTGCAGTAACACGTGCAATTTTAGCATATGGCTGTAATGAAACATATTGCAGCATTTTAGAATTATTTGTTTACTGTCATTACAAACTTTATTACTGTAGTCCAAAGAAGTGTTTGTCTGTGTGTGTTTTTTCGCTTTTTTAAATGCAACACTACAGTAATCTATGCTAAACTGGAGGACACAGCAACATTTTATAGATGCAATTAGCAATGCTTCAAGTTGTTAGTGTTTTTTTAGGTCATTCTACTCTGAGAGGGAACATGTGTTAAAGTTACGGCAGAATTGATTGTGGTGTGGTTGTTGTATTGCATTTTGCACCAAAAGTTAACTGATATGCAGAGGTGTGTGTCTGTAAAGGCCACTGTGTTAAGTGTTTGGGAAAAGTATCCATGGTATAGGTACAAGAACTAAAATGATTGGAAAAAACTGTAAATGCAACACCACAGTAATCTATGCTAAACTGGAGGACACAGCAACATCTTATAGATGCAATTAGCAATGCTTCAAGTTGTTAGTGTTTTTTAGGTCATTCTACTCTGAGAGGGAACATGTGTTAAAGTTACGGCAGAATTGATTGTGGTGTGTTGTTGTAGTGCATTTTGCACCAAAAGTTAACTGATATGCAGAGGTGTGTGTCTGTAAAGCCCACTGTGTGAAGTGTTTGGGAAAAGTATCCATGGTGTAGGTACAAGAACTAAAATGATTGGAAAAAACTGTAATGAGAGAACCATTCATAAAAGCTTTAGGACGTGTCAGGACAGCTGAACACCTCCAGGGCAGGTAAAATCCAAGCTGTGACGTTCAACTCACTACCTCTCCACCCCGTCTAGGCTCGAAGTCGCAGAATGCTTTGTGGAATGCCATTACAGCTGGGATCGGGGTCAAGGACAAGGGGAGCGGGTCGAGGGTTGTCCCGGACGACCCGCAGACACTGGAGGAGATCTTGGCTTGTGAGTTCCCCGACGGTCCAGATGTCACCGAGAAGACGGCCATCAGGTGCAGCTTTGAACTTTCACTTACAGATGGCTGCAAGCGCTTCCTTCCATACTGTGTGTGTGTCTGTCTGTGTGTGTGTGCATGTGTGTGTGTGTGTCTGTGTCTGTGTCTGTGTGTGTGTGTGTGTGTGTGTGTGTGTGTGTGTGTGTGTGTGTGTGTGTGTGTGTGTGTGTGTGTGTGTGTGTGTGTGTGTGAGAGTGTTTGTGTGTGTCTGTGTGTGTGTGTGTGTGTGTGTGAGAGAGAGAGTGTTTGTGTATCTCTGTGTGTGTGTATTTCTGTGTGTGTGTGACAGGGGTTCTAATTTAATTTGTTTTTCCTTGAAGGCTTGGCCTAGTTGTTGCTTGTCATGGGGCTGTGTGGTACCTTACCACACCATATTGTGGTTGCATCTTATTTCTTTGGATTTGGTACATGTCACACGGTTGGCATTCGGACAGCATTATGTTGGATGAGCGTGCGCGCACACACACACACACACACACACACACACACACACACACACACACACACACACACACACACACACACACACACACACGGGTGGACTGACAGCATATAGGGTTTAATAAGGTGCTGGGATTGATTGATGCTCCTTATTATGGGGTGTTTATAGTGACCTTGCTGTTATTTGTGACCTACTGTGACAGTACTGGCTGCTGAGTTATTCTTCCAGTGGGTGACCTTTATTAACCCCACGGATGGCTGTAAACCTGGAGACCTTAACTGTCAGGCGTGATCCATTCTCTCATGTGGTGGCACTTCATAAAACTGAATGGTGGAGGCACCTCAGCCGCAGTCTGAAGAGAAGAAAGCTAGAATGGGGGAGCTGTGCTGCGAATGATTGCGTCGGCATCCCCTAACCACATTTGACCCGAGCGCACTGGGGCCAAGGGGGCCAGATGTTCAAGTCCCACCTCCGTTCATATCCCGATCACAATCCCCAGTTCGGTCTCATTCCCTTCCTGACTCTAGTAATGCTAGTTCTTAACTTTAAAATACTGTCCAGTTTTAAACAGAAGTTGCAGTCATTAACACTAACTAATGCTCTAGGCTATTACTGTGTGGTAATGCTCAAGGTAATGACATGTCCATGATTTGTTCAGCTCTTTCCATTCAATTCAATTCTTTCAAATTCTTTGTGCAATTCAAATTTTAATGGGAAAAAAACATGCACTACAGCATGAAACAGCACTTATTGTGTTTATTAGTGCATGATTTGTCTGTATCAATAAATGAATGAGCGGATGCTGTGCTACATAAACATCACCAGCGTCACCAATTTGTCCATGTGTGAAACGAGGCTGTGTGAGCTACCTCCTATCTATCTGTCCACGATCATAAAGCACAGTTTATCCAAGTCTTTTCTTCTTATTTTCTCCCAATCCTCTAATCCTGTCCTAATCTGTTGGCCTTCCTGAGTGGTAGCCTCTCATAGAGGACATGCCTACTGGGGCTGGTCTCACTGTCACCGCCTCAACCTCGTTATTTTTTTTATCTGTCCCCAGGACCTGCTGGTTATTTGCCACATTTTCATCTGTCCTCGGGCTGCGCTGGGACTGTCTGTCAGCATGCAGTGAGAGGTGGTGGGGAGAGAGAGAGAGAAAGTGGTGGGGAGAGAGAGATGTGAAGACATAGAAAAAGATATATTGGTACTGATATTGACTGATAGAGTCAAAGGTTGTGAGACTGAAAGAGATGGATAAATATAGTGGGAGAGAGACAAAGAGAGAGAGACAGACAGATAGAGAGATAAAGAGACAAATAGAGAGAATGAGCGCGCATGTGTGCGAGAGAGCACTCAGTTGAATCATACGACCTTTGCTTCTCATTTAGAAGATGTTTTGTTTTTTTGCTTTTCCTATGATCAAGCGGCTCCCACATCGCTACTGATTGGCCAGCACTTTCAGTGGGCTCTGTGATGTCACAAAGGTCCTGGTGCTTCCTGTCTGTGTGGTGGTGGTGAAGAGCAAGGCTCCATTTCCTGCAGGGAGAGTAACGCAGGGAGAGTAATACTGCAGTCGACTGGAGACAGCAGAGTGGCTACAATGGGGTGATAAAAGAATAAAGAAATAAGGAATAAAAGGAAATAAGTAATAAAAAAGGAAAGCATGACATTTTCTTTTCCATTGAAAGCCACTGTCTGTTTTTTACAAGTGGATCGGTTTGACAGAGTTCTAATTAAATTATGTATGTATGTATGTATTTATTTATTTATTAATATTAATATTATTATTTTGATCTCAATATAGTCGCTTTTATTAGAAGGAGAGCACACACACCCACACTTCTAGTGTCCCTCTGGTCTATGGCTCTGGACTGTTTATACCCTTATTCACCCATTTCAGTGAGTGTGTAGGCTATTTAGGGGAACACAAAGATGGTGTGGGTGTTTGAATGATGGACGGCTCAACTAAGAGGAGGTGATGGAATCTGTGTGATGCTGTCAATCATGTTAAAAACCCTGCAGGTCTGAGTTATAGGTCTTTAGGGAGAAGTACGGTAAGGCTTGCTTACTGATGACAGCATACTATGCTATGCTAAGCAGTGCTACCCCCAAGAGAATGAGCCACCAGCCACCAGCATCCATTCTTAATGAAAATATACTGTACTGACAGATAATTAATTATTATATGACAAACTATAAATGTAGGCAGCAATACATAAAGTTAAACATAAACATAAAAACACTGAAAACAAACAGGCAAATTCATATATACACATAATTATACACATAAACTTACACATACTTCTCAGATCCATGTGGTTATTGACATGCCTGAATTACACAGAATTTTAAATAAACATACACATACTAATATCTCTGGTACATCATCAAATAATGTGCTCAGTGTCTTGATTGATGATCTATCTCATGTACTCTTGTCAGTTTGCAGCAGATTTCCTGAGTATGCTTGAGTGTCTTGGCCTGCAGCAGCATGTTGAGGTTCCTACTCACACCAAGGGGCACACTCTGGACCTGGTTATCACTGACTCTGCTCCCATCAGTAACCTACAGGTGTATGATATCGGTGTGTCTGACCACAAGGTGGTCTCAATGGCCTTGACTTTTGTGCTGCCTACTATTAGACCTAAGCGTCAAATGTCTTTCCGGAACTGGAAAAGCATTGACTCAGCCACCATGACCATGGATCTCCAGCTCATCACCTGCCCAGCCTCTGCATCAGTGGATGAATTAGTGGAGCTCTATAATACATCCCTGAGCAGTGTTTTTGATCTCCATGCCCCTGTCAAGACACGTGAGGTAAATTTCTCACGCTCTGCTCCTTGGTTCACACATGAGCTGCTGAAAATAAAAACAGCTGGTCATGTCCTGGAACGACGCTACAGACACTCTGGGCTGACTGTCCATGAACTGGCCTTCCGTGAGCATCAAAGGGCCTACTCCAACTCCCTTAAAGATGCTCGCTCACAGTTCTATTCCAGCTTAATTAATAAAAACCCTGGCAACTCTAAACAGCTTTTTACCACCATAAACCATCTCCTGAAGCCACAACCATCCTCTTCAACTGAGGCTACAGAGGAGCAATGCAACAGCTTCATTGACTTTTTCAGATCCAAGGTCAACAACATTCGCTCTCTGATGTCCAGCTCTCCATCTGCCACCAACACCTTATCTGCAAGTGTGCTGTCTCCTCTACATCTCGCTGAGGTTCGGGAGAGCCATGTTGAGGAAATCCTCAGAAAAATGAAATCCTGTACCTGTACCCTGGACCCTATTCCCACTGCTCTGCTCAAGTCACACATCCCCACTCTCAGTCCTTTCATCACCAAAGTTGTTAACCTTTCCCTTCAGTCTGGCTATGTCCCACCTGCTCTCAAGGTTGCTGTCATCCGTCCCCTTCTCAAGAAACCCACCCTGGACCCGGAGGTTCTAGACAACTACAGGCCTATCTCAAACCTTGCCTTCCTGTCCAAGGTGTTAGAGAAGGTAGTTGCTTCTCAACTTCAGGACCACCTCAAACACAACAACTTGTTTGAAAAATTTCAATCAGGATTTCGTTCAGCCCACAGCACTGAAACAGCTTTGCTCAGGGTGACGAATGACCTGCTGATGACAGCCGATGCAGGATCACCCTCACTCCTCATCCTCCTGGACCTGACTGCTGCATTTGACACAGTGGACCACACTATCCTCCTAGAGCGCCTCCACACCATTTGCATAAAGTTATTTGGTGAATGGCTCTCGACCGCTCATCAACATACACTCACACAATAGGAGCGCAGTGGTTTCAGAACGCTGTTCAAACCATCACTGCCTTCTCTGGTAAAAAGAAACAGACTTTATGCAAAGACAATGTCCACAGTTCATGCAGGAAAACACTCCCATCTTGTACCATCCCGTCCTCTGGTAACAAGAGATAAGAATGTTTACCTAAGACCCCCAAACCCAGACTTTAACACAACAGTCCAGAATGAGTTCACATAAACACATGGTCTCCTAATTCAGTCCTACCCTAAACATCAAATGACAGGTCTGAGTTTAACATCTCTGTTCTCACAGATAGAATTCCTCTCATCAGAACAAAGGAACCTCTGAGACTAATATCAAACTACAAACACATCATGATAATAATTATATAGCATATTTCTTTCACACTGGTATGTGACGTGATAATCATGGCTGAATCTGTCTCATGTATCAGATAGTCTGGTATGTGACGTGATAATCATGGATGAATCTGTCTCATGTATCAGATAGTCTGGTATGTGACGTGAGAATCATGGCTGAATCTGTCTCATGTATCAGATAGTCTGGTATGTGACGTGATTATCATGGCTGAATCTGTCTCATGTATCAGATAGTCTGGTATGTGACGTGATTATCATGGCTGAATCTGTCTCATGTATCAGATAGTCTGGTATGTGACGTGATTATCATGGCTCATGGCTCTCACTCGTGACGCTGGCTGTGGCAGTGTGGAAGCAGATGGCACTCGGCTGCTGTGGCAAGAGGCAAGTTGACAAATCTCTGTTCTTAATACGACCCCAGCAGATAAACCCACTGAGGGTATTAATGGGGATGGAGAGGGCAAACAGCAGCAGCAGAGGGGCATGATGGGATAGCTGGGCTCTGTGTTTGTGCTTGTCTGCTTTTAGATATGAGGTTGAGCCATGACTATACAGAGGGGGAAAAAACACACCACTCGGTTGTAATAAAACACAGCAGTCCATGCTTTTTTATTTTCTAATGGGTCTACAAGGGTTCCACTGAGGGAGGCTTCCTTTGCACTTAATGTATTAAATTATGGAAGCATGCTTGACATAGTATTGCATTTGATGTCTAAATGAAATAACATCTACGCACCATGGAAATGCAAGCAAACCCTGCCATATCTTATGAAACTATAAAAGTAACCTATTAGTATTCTTTCCTATTACGGTAAAAATTATTATCTCTAGAAACCTGTGTATTTAAAATTACAGTGCAGTATTTTCACCTCCAGCTTGGTAACCTTTCCTGTTACAGTTGGCATCCACTCTTGGGCCTATGAAGTATTTGATTATTTTGCCATTAAATATTTACCCTTGCAGCATGGAGACATGTTGACTTGAAGGTAATTGCCACTGCAGTGGGTTTGGGAAGCCAACTACCCCCAGCCTGGGGTCACTGTGTCAGAAGCCACAGCTTGGCACCATTAGAGTAGTGCGTTTAATGCATTCTGTGTCATTAGAGAGGTGCTATCACAGATTTGTTGTGGGCTCATTAAAGCTTATTGGTTGGCTTTCATGCGGTGCGAGTTAATGAATGATATGTGTTGGGGACAAGGTGTGTTCAGAGCTTTCTCTTTAGCGCACAGGCGTACATGAGTGTGTGTGAGTGTGTGTGTGTGTGTGTGTGTGTGTGTGTGTGTGTGTGTGTGTGTGTGTGTAGACTGGTGCTGCTGTTTGTGCTCATTAGTCATCTAATGACTGATTACTTTATGGAGATAACAGAGAGGTTAGACGTGACAGGGGTGGTTAACAGAACACACATTCCCACATGGACATGTACACTAATGACTACACAAACACACACAAATACACCACACACACACTTACACAACACACACACTATTTTCTCACCCACACACAAGCACACACACAAACAAACATCTCTCTCTCTGTCTCTCTCTCTCTCTCTCACACACACACACACACACACACACACACACACACTCACACCCACATCAAGGTACTAGAGTGATTTATCTCCTATTTAATTGGGTGACATACACTCTGATGAACACTTAGTTTGATTAATGCCTGATTCTTATCCTCAGTAGCTTCATGTTAAAGGCAGATGCTGTTCCCCTCACACACCATTTAAAGCCACACTTTAAACACGCACAGACACACTCACACACACACATATTCAAACTCGATCCATATTCGCTTGCTCAAAATATACACTCCTACACCCATCCAGCCACACGCACACACACAAACACACACACACACACACACACACACACACACACACACACACACACACAAGCTCTCTGTTTCATCCCTCTGGCCACTGCAGACACAACATGCTGTGGCATCACCTCAGGATGATTCTGCATTCATGTTTTTATTCATAGCAGCATCTCTCCCTGAGTCTGACCCCCCTCCTGATGAGGTCATGGGTGCAACTTTGAACCCCTTCTTCCCCTATATGCTCTGGTGCTAATGAGGTCGCTTTAAGGGTTGTTGTTGGTTTTTTTTGGAGGGGGGGGTTCTATGAATAATCAAGGACCCATTCGTCGACATGATGAATTCAACAGCTGACGGAAATCATAACCCTCTCTCTCCTCGGCATATTCTAATCTAGCCTAAATATGAAAATGCCATCACGTCAGGAAATATAATCAGCAGTCACTTCAGCTGATCGGTGGTGGAAAAGTGGGTAAAGTGGAAGGGATAAAAAAGTCTGACATCACGAAAGAGGAAAAAAATGGAAATGCTGAGTTGTTTGTATTTTGGAAGATGCTGAGTGAAGTGCGTATGTTAGTGTGTGAAGTTGAAGTGAGCTTTTAAGTGATCCGCTGACTGTGTTTAAAGTGGCATTATGCAGTAATTGTACTTCAGGGTTAGGGTTAGGATAAGCAGTTTTACCTTAAAACAACAGCTTAAAAAATTGGGGTGCTACAATGACTTTTAATATGGAGAATCGCTTCCCTGCCGTTGCCATACCAGGGTCCGTAGGCATATTACTGGGTTATGTAGGTTTGGCTGAAGCCGCCCAGTTTCTACTGTCTGCCGAACTAGTAAGTAGCTTATTTGCCGCCTTGCTTTGTCTTGTGTTGCACTTGCTTGATGTTTGACTGTGTTAGGACAGTTGTTGACTAACTAGTTTGTCATAGTGTCAAAGTAAGCACATTTCAAGTGGTTTCGCTAGTTTTAGCCGCTAGCATCTCATTAGCGATTAGCAATTGTTCCGTTATGCTGCTTTTATTTGAGGGGTTATTGCGGTTATTGAATTCCTAGTTGTGTTGGCCCCTGTAGCATCAATTGACCAACGGCCTTGAGTGAAAATCTAGATAATGATCCAACGTTCATTTTTCAATCATTTTATCTGCTTTTTGTGGCACAATGTCAGTGCTTTCAGTTGGCGCCATTTTGAATCTGTAATAACAGCAGCCACACAATAGGTTGTTCAGATGCTCATTATTTCATTATCAGATACCATGACCTCACTGTGAGACCATGGAGTATATATATCCTCTTTTAAGGGCATTTTGATTAATTTGACCCCTTTCAGACAAGCATTACATTAAGAAAGAGAAAGAGAAAAGCCTACTAACACACTGAATGGAATAGGCATGTGGTGGTCATAAGGTTAATCCATATAGCATGATAATTGTTATGCACTGCCTTTATTGGTGGAATGAGTTATTACTTTTGAAATATCCAAGATGTAAATTTAAGGCCCAGAGTCAATATCTATTGACGTCTGAAGGACTGGTTCTGTGTTTTTATATCAGCAGTGGTGGGAGCGGTGATGGATGACACTGGCAGGTTTGTAAATGGAGCTGGAGGTCAAAATGTGACACAACTGTGAACACAGTGCAGTGGTGGCACATTCACCAAAAACAATATCTTCATGTTTCTTAACATGATGATGTCCACCAGATCTAGTATTAAGTTACATTGTCTCCTTTGGGGTAGGTGGGTAAATGCGGTAGTAGATGCAGAAGAAGAATCTAAACACACACAGTAACAGCAGTCACTTAGATGTAGGAACAGCCATCATTATGGCAGAGGGGCTGTTATAGCTGACTTCCCAGGATCCCAGTGGTGAAGCTGGGCATGGATCGCCCCCCTTTTGATTAGCATGTGACATTTAATCAAAAGCCCCCCCATCTCCAGTGAAAGCACTTCAGAGAGGTGAGCAGATATTGTGTTTGCTCAGGGCATTTAGCCAGCCAGGACTGCCACTGAGCACTGCGACCTCAACCCCACATGGCAGCTGGCGCAAAAGGGGCTTCAGGCAAAGAAGACATTTGAAGGTGGAGTCCATGAATGTTATGGCCGATGTTGCGCCAGCATATAAAGTCTTCTTTTTCTTTCATTTTTTCCCAACAATTTTTGGTAGATGATATCATATACCCACACTTCACCAATCCAGATAAAACTTGGTATGGTTGTAGCCTCACATGTCTGATACAGAGTATATGGTTTGTGTCCATAAGTGTATATTGCCCTTGGTGCTAGCGCTCCCTAAAGTGGGGTAGGGTCTTTTAAGCACTTTTTGGGCAATAACTCGAAAACCGTTTGCTAAAAATAATGACATTTTTATGGCAATCTGGCGTCTAGGATGCGCAATACCCTAGCTCATTACAATTCATCTCTATCTTGTGATGTAAAGGTTCAACTTGACACCCTGCATCACTAAAACATTCTTTGGACGAATGCCAAATTTTGTGAAATTTGGATCATGGGGGCACTGCAATTAACACATATGAATATCTCATGAACTGCTTAAGATAAATACTCATGTTTGGTATGCTGCATTTGCACACATCCCCTAGTTCTATTTGGCTCGCTCAACAAAATGGCAGCCAAAGGTCAGTCAAAACTCAGCAGCCAATACATGCTTGTGTGAATAGCCAAATTTAAGGAACATTTGTAGGCTTGTTCATAATGACGTTCATAGACAAGATGTCGCTACAACAAGCAACAACCTATTTTCCTCTATTCCTCTGGCATGGTTTCAAAATGAGTTTTGTCTTTAAAGCTGCAGTAGGGAACCCTTTTTGTCATATTTGACTGTCTGTATGTCCTGGCAGTAGTGCACGAGTCAGATCACCTCTGTCTCCACCTAGTGATCCTAATGCCAGGGGGAGTGTCTGACTGAGTGTCATATTACGCACTACTATGCGGTACGTCTAAAAAAACATGTTGCAATTTTCATTTAATTCATTGAAATTCTCTTCATGTTCCTCTAGCTCTAGACTTTGGGGTTTGTACACATCCCTGGCTCAGAAAATGGGAAATAAACCGTGGCTTAGACAGAGCTCTTTCAGTATCAACAACGTTGCTACGTTGATCACATAGCTTCAGGAGCGTGGAAGGCAGAGGTGTGTTTTGATTGGCTGTTCGACCTATAAGGCCTATAGCACATATAAAGCTATGGCACGGAAAATGCCCGTAGTGTGCCCCCCCCCCCCCCCCCCCCACACACACACACACCAATCTCTCCCAGTTCTGTCCTGACCCAATATACACATTAGATTGCATTTCATCACCTTGAACTGAAGCCTAAGGAGAATCTGTGCCCTCTGTCCCCTATAGTCTCCTCCAGAGAGATTTTCTCCTGCCTTTTCTCCCCAGACATATTACCAATTGATGCTTTCTGTGTTACGCCCTCAATTTCTTCTCCCAGCCCTCCCAGCCTCCTCAAGGAAAGGGCAAGGAACCCCTGCCTGACGGAAAAAAAGAGAAAGAATGCGCTTCAAAGAGAAGAGAAACGGATATAATATCCTGTGATTTATGACTTCCACAGATGAGCTCATATTCACTAAGTGATACCATTTCTGTCCCATGCTTTAAGATTGACAGGCAGTGATCAGAATGGGCCTTTGCAGTCTTACTAGGTAGCTGGTTGTGGGCTAGGGAAGGCCCAGGTCAGATCCAGCCTCTGCGACTAATTGCACTGCAAAATAACCCTGAAGAGAAGCTTCCAGCTCTGCTTATTTATTTATGTCCATATTCTTTGCCTGATCCAAAAATTAAGTGGCAGAGTGTTGCTTATGTAATGCTTTTGTCGTGTTGGTGTTGGCAGTGAGGAAGCCCTGACTCTCTAACATTACTCATCGATGTAGAGCAGACTCATTTGCTTGCCAAGCGAGCGCTGATTGCTCCTAATGGTGATCAATCAAGTCAGTGTTTTGACAACACGTTGGCTTGGATTAATAGAGTCCTGCGATATAGATTTCCAATACTTGTGGATTAATATCCTTTAGATGGAATGAAGTATTTTGTGGGTTATTCTTTGTGTCACTGTGTGGATTTAATAGTTCACTTAAATAGAAGTTCAGAAATTTGATATAAATGCTAAGGCTGTGTGTGTGTGTGTTTCCTTGGATGTCTTCCTGTTCTCTTCTTAAATGAAAAATGTCCAAATACCAGTGCATTCCTGGTCAAACCGACCCCATGGTCGCTTCAATTCACATTCAGGCAAAAGTACCATGAAAAGAACTCCTTCACATACTTTGGAGGTAAGCTATAATGAATTAGTCATTCCTCTGATATTATGGGATGGTTGTCGCTGGCGCTCAGGTCACATAGCCCACCATGCTGACCCCCTGCTTCAGATTCCTCGAGTGCTTCTCATCTGCCAGTCTCCGCCGTTTCTCTCTCAGAAAGCATTCTTCTGCTGCTATTTCTGGGGGGCTGTAATTTCCCCGTCCCAGGCAGTCAGGGGGTGATAATGTTTCTCAGCAACAGCATGGTTTGCATCAGCAAGGTCACAGAAAATGTTGGACTGGTGTGCTCCAATCCAGTAATCACGCCATGCTGAAATACACACTGGTTTATTCTGTAAAGCACCGATGGATTAGGTAGCCTGTAATAGTGGGAACTGTACCAGCAAGAAAAGCAGAATAAATAAGTTACTTGAGGCAATGCTAATGATGCCCATCTACAACCCCAAATAGGAAAAATTGGGACGGTATGTTAAATTGAAATTAAAACTGAAAACAGTGATTTGTAAATTCTCTTTTACCTGTATTACATTGAAAACAATACAACAGCACATTGTTTGATGTTTTACCTCATGCACTTTATTGTTTTTTCAAAATAAACACAATCAAAATTAAATTTAGATTCTTGCATCAATTTAAAAAAAAGTTGGGACAGTAAAGCATTTATCACTTTGTAATGTTGCCATTCCTTTTCACAACACTTAAAAGACATTTAAGGACTGAAGACACCAAGTGAAAAAGCGTTTCAGGTGTAACTTTGTCCCATTCTTCCTGCAAACAAGTCTTGAGGTGTGCAACAGTACGGGGTCTTCGTTGTCGCATAGTGAGTTTCAAAATGCGTCACACATTCCCTATTGGGGACATTCTCTGCAGGCAGGCCAGTCCAGCACCCACACACCCTTCTTCCTCAGCCATGCCTTTGAAATGTGTGCAGAATGTGGTTTTGCATTGTCTTATTGAAATATGCATGGGCTTCCTTGGAAAGGAAGTCGTCTTGAAGGCAGCATGTGTTGCTCCAAAATCTCGATGTACTTTTTTGGCATTAATAGTGCCATCACAGAAGTGTAAGTTACCTCGTTTGAAAACCTTTGCCAAGGGCACTGACACAACCCCATATCATGACCCTGGCTTTTGGACTTGTTGCTGATAACAGTCTGGATGGTCGTTTTATTCTTTGGTCCAGAGCACACGGCGTCCATTTCTTAAAAAAAAGACCTGAAATAGTGATTCGTCTGACCACAACATGTTTCCACTGTGTGATGGTCCATCCTAGATGCCTCCGAGCCCAGAGAAGTTGACGGCGCTTCTAGGCACGGTTAACATAAGGCTTCCTTTTGGCACAGTTAAGTTTTAACAGGCATTTGTGGATGTAAATACGTATTGTAGTGCTTGACAAAGGTTTGCCAAAGTAATCCTAAGCCCATGTGGTTATATCGCTTATAGATGAATGACAGTTCTT
>NC_045173.1:18718843-18723843 GCF_900700415.2 Clupea harengus | reverse complement strand
AACATTGCTGCCCGTCTAAAGTTTGCTAAAGACCACGTGGATGAGCCAGAAGGTTTTTGGAAGAATGTCCTGATGATGGATGAGTCCAAAATAGAACTTTTTGTTTTAAATGAGAAGCGATATATTTGGCGAAAAACAAACACTGCATTCCAACATAAGAATCCCATCCCAACCATGAAAAGCGGTGGTGTCAGTATCATGGTTTGGGGCTGCTTTGCTGCCTCGGGACCAGGACGGCTTGCCATCATTGACTGGACCATGAATTCTGGATTGTACCAGCAAATACTACAGGAGAATGTCAGGGTATCCGTTTGTGAACTGAAGCTCAACAGAAGATGGGTCATTCAGCAAGACAACGACCCTAAAGACACATGTAAGTCTACCAAAGAATGGTTAAAGAAGAAATGTTATGTTTTGGCATGGCGAAATGAATGAGTCAAAGTCCAGACCTTAATAATATAGAAATGTTGTGGAAAGACCTGAAGAGATCAGTTCATGCACGAAAGCCCACCAACATCCATGAGTTGAATCAGTTTTGTAATTCCTCCAAGCCGATGTATTGGACTGATTAACAGTTACAGAAAACGTTGAGGTTATTGCTGCTCAGGGAGGTCACACCAGGTACTGAAAGCAAGGGTTCACATGCTTTTTCCAACAAGGCATTTAATGTTGGATCATTTTGCTCAATAAAGTGATTATAAAAGTAGAAGGTTTTCTGTGTTATTTGTTGAACTGCGTTCACTTATTAAATTTTAGGACTTACATGAAGATATGATCACATTTTAGATCAAATTAATGCAGATATACAGAACATTCTAAAGGGTTCAGAAACCATCTAGCACCACTGTATGCAGATATTAAACTGTTCAGCATCTGAGGCCACTTGGCCTTTCACCTGGGTGGTAGAGCCTCAATCGTGTTCCCCAGAGTGCGGTTCAGTCTCTCTGCTTGACCATTCCCCATGGGGTGATGTGGCGTGGGGTGAGATTTCTCAGGAGCAGCTCTGTGATTTAAAAAGCTCTCAGAGTTCACCCATTGATCAGAATGTAAACATGCAGGAAAACCATACACACAGAAGAAATGACTCTGAAGACCCTGAGCTACAGACTTAGCAGACTGATGGGGGCAGGAATAGGCACATGCCTGCTTAGTATAGTGGTCAGTCACCACTAAGACATCAACAGATCTTCTGCAAACCAGAAATCAATGCAGACTAATTGTAAAGGAGCAGAGGTACCAGTGGAAACGAGAGGTTCAAGAGCCTTGCTCACTACACACCTCTTGCACCAGTGTACATAATATCTGACGTCTTTTTCAAGTGTGTCCCAGTAAAATCTTTGTCTGGAAAAAGTCATCTGGGGTCTTCTGTGGGTCATGCACTCTCTCCCACCTGGATGGGCGCCACCCTATGTCAACAAACAATTCGCCGATAGTGGGGTCCTGACACGGCTTGTCTTACAGCTTGTCGTGACTAAGCACAGGCAAAGGATTCTGACCAGTCATAGGCATAGCCTTCAACTGTTGAGCATGAGAAATGGCCCTAAGTTTTGCACCTTCCCTCCAGTGACGAGAGGATTGCAACACTGCTTTGACTTCTACATGTGAGACTCTGCATCCTGTCTTTTTCCTAGCTACATGTGTGGCCTCAACACACACCCCGTCAGACATGAAAGCCACTTGGTGTTCCCCAGTATCAGAAAGCTCAGATGACAGAAGCAATATGTCCTGAACTGAATAAACCTGCCAGCTTTCTGCCTCTTTAAGCAGATCAGCGTGAGGAGTACTAGTCAAGCGTATCATAATTCTGGATTCTCAAAAAAAGGCTTCTGCCACCACATTTTTAAGACCTGGAATAAAGAAGATGTCGAAGGTGCCAATTTAGCCACCCAGCGATGCTTGCAAAAGCGTCAATCTTTGGCTTTGTCAAGATATACATAAACTTGTTACAGCAGACTGTGGCCGTTAAAGTGATTGATTGAAATCAGCCCTCACAGATTAACCATCTGCTGATGTTTTGGAAGCCATTCAGAGAAGTCTGATTCCTTTATTGGTAGATGCCTGACCACCCCTGCCTGTGACATTTATGATTCATTTATTAGATTTATTAGTTGTTTTCTTTTTTTATGTTGTGTCAATAAATGATGTGCTGCTATGAATATGAAACTGAATGGTGAAATACAATTTTGAGATCTTTAAAAAGCGAATGTTTCGGTAAAGTAAAACCTCAAAGCACAACACAACGCAGGCCACATTATTAGATGACTTTTTCTACTTTGACGACATGAGGCTGTGGGTTTACCTTCACTGCTTTCTTTTTGTTCTTCCTGCATGCACCGTTCCTCTTTGGTTTACCCTTGGGGCACACCGTGTATTGGGTTTCTTCCGGTGAAAAAATGAAATGCTGTTCTTCAGTCACCGTGGTGATGCATTGCAAAACATTATCTGGGAATTATGAGCTTTGTCAGCAGTTTTGAGATCGCTGGAGCCATCACAGTTGGATTTTTTCATTTATTTTTTGCACAGGGATCATGAATAAGGCAGTGCTTTACAGAATGAAACACAGTAAGGCAACCTGTTTTTGAAAAAGGGGCTATGCCAAAATGCAGGAGTGACTGCGAAAAGGAAGGGCCATTAAGAGCCAAGCTCTCAGCTTTATTGAACTCCTGTCCTGTTTTGCATTCAGCCTTCTCCCTGATGTAATGGCCATTGTGGTGTGGATGAAATAAAATCACACACACACACGCGCGCATGTATTCACACACAAAGAATCAACAACAAAGGAGTGTTGTGTGTGTGTGTTTGTCAGTGTGTGTGTGTGTGTATGTGTGTGTGTGTTTGTGTGTGTGTTTGTGTGTGTGCTTTCCAATGCTGTAAAGTCCTGCAAGAGGAAACAATGTCAGAGTGAATTGTTTAGTTTTTTCTTTTCTGAGGTGGGGGGGGTTACAGGGGCACCCTGGGCAAACTGTATTACACTGATTACATCAGTGTGTGTGTGAGCCGTGCCTACCATCTGTGGGGCTCTGACACTGTTGAGGTATGAGTGGAAGGGCTGCTTTGATTTATGACGTGCTGTTAGAGCTTGCTGGCCCGCAGGAGAAGCCTGGGTTTGGGGATTGTACTGTCCCAAGGGAGAGCAAGACTACAGGCAGCGTTAAAAGGGAGATGTGGACAGAAGAGAGGAGGCACGCACGCCACAGCACAGTGGGCATTTAGTGTGGACTAAAGCAGGCATGCTGACACACACACACACACACGCACACACACACACACACACACACACACAAACACACACACACACACACACACACACACACACACTCAAATACCGTACTGTGTACATAGATAAGCATGCTCATGCATAAAAATGCATACACACATATATAGCCCAACACACACACACATACATGTGCATACACAGGCATTCACTCAACAAACACACACACACTCACACATACTCATGCATACAGTACATATTCACACAACATGCACAAACTTACACATGCACACACACATACACACACACACACGCAGAACACACACACACACACACACACACACACACACACACACACACACACACACACACACACACACACACACAGCTAAGACCAGATGAGAAAACATTAACCCTTGGGGGCATTGCGAGAGAGGGAATGTAGATATCTGGAGCCGGCCATTGAGTGGACTGGGCTGATCTTGTAGCTCTGCCACAATCTGTTATCTCCAACACATACAGCAATTTGTTTATCTCTTAACTCTCTTTGCTAACCTCGGTTGCCTGCGTTTCTCTCTACAGTCCTTCATTTCTGCTCAATGACTCTCTCCCTACTCTTCTCCTCCCACAACACTTCTCCTGTGTCATTACCCCCCCCCCCCCCTCCCCCTACGACTCCACCATCTCCGTCATTACCCCCCCCCCCCACGACTCCACCATCTCCGTCATTACCCTCCCCCCCCCCCCCCCCCATCTGAACCCACCTCCCCCAACCCCACTATCCTCTGCACTCTGATGAATAAAAGAGACCTCTCTCTGTCACTATTGATCACACCCGCCCCCCTTGTCACTACCGCTGGTGGCTCACCCTGTCCCCCACTCTCTCTCTCCCTCCCCTCTCTCTCCCCTTCTCTCTCTCTCTCTCTCTCTCTCTCTCTCTCTCTCTCACTCTATTTTTGTCCCCTCCCCTCCCTCTTGCTCCCGCTCCAGCACCCGCTCTCTTTTTCTCTCTCTCTCTCTCCCTCTCCATCTGATTGTAGAGATCAGTGGTCTGTTAATCCTGACTACTCAGCCTGGAGTCCCTGGCTGCCGTATTCCTGCGAGGGAGAGCGAGAGAGAGAGAGAGAGAGAGAGAGAGAGAGAGAGAGAGAGGGAGAGTGAAAGAGAGCATGGCATGGCGCCAGTAGCAGGGACAGAGTGCTCCCAGTGCGTTCGTTAGTTCAGTCAGACCCAGGCTGCGTTGCGAAAGAAAAAACAAAAACACAGACAGCTAGAACAAAATAAACAAACAAATAGACAAACAGGGAAAGCAACAACAAGTGCAAAACGAAAAAAGGGAAATAAGAGGGGAACAGTGAAGGAAGAGAAAGAAGAGGAGGAGGAGAGTGGGATAGGATGACGGCTATCGTGCATATCCTGCGACAGCGCTGAACGGGAGCTCTGCACTCCTCCCTCTCTCTTTCTCCCTCTCTCTCCCTCTCTGTTTTCCTCCCCATCTGCACTGGTACACTTGGGGGTTGTAAGTTTAAATGCTGAGTCCTGTAGACATGGAGTCACCCACGAGAGAGATTGAAGAGTTTGAGGGCACCTCACTCAAGTACCTGCAGCCCGAGCAGATTGAGAAGATCTGGCTACGACTCCGAGGACTGTGAGTATCTCTAGTTCTGCTTCTGTCTGCTGTTTGCTCTTTCTCTCTGTTTCTCTCTCTCTTTCTCTCTCCCCCTCTTTCTCTCTCTCTCTCTCTCTCTCTCTATCTCTCTGTGTGTGTGTGTGTGTGTATAAAACA
>NC_045173.1:18656343-18713843 GCF_900700415.2 Clupea harengus | reverse complement strand
TTGTTGACTCTGTGAAAATCTGAGGTCGTTGTTTGCGCTTCGGGAACCAATACACACACACACACACGCTAATGTAAGAATAAACAAATATTGAGTGCAAACACAGATTCCCCCATCACACACACACAGACACACACTTTCTCTGTCTCACTCTTTCTCTCTCTCTCTTCGTCACACATACATACACACACCCTCTGACACTTTTTCTTCCACCCTCTACCTCTCCCTACCCCCCCCCCCCCCCCCTCTCTCCTTCTCTCACCTGGACCCTAGTTAAACTCCACTACAGAAGCAGATGTATTGTACACTCTGTATCACGACCGTTTCATGATAGTGCTTCTTCGCAAGAGAAGAACGGGGTGTCACTGTAATTTTATTAATCAATTAAAGTGTTGAAGAACCTGGCAGCAATTCAAGAATATCCCCCAGTAATGAAAGCCGAAAGCCTTAGTGCCATTTATCTACTGGCCGGGTCTATGTGAATATCACTAACTGCCACACACAGGATGGATCCTAAAGCACTGATGTATGTACTCTACAACCTGTGGTCCTAACCAAGAGAATGGACGGGGTTAGTCCAGGCAGAGAGAGTCAGATGACACCCAATTATTGGGTGCAACCAGTCATTATGTTACTTAGGTAAACAAGCAAGGTTGAAGTACTTTAGTCCAAAGTAAGATATGAGTACCAGGTAGGAGTAGTTATTGGAGAATGTGTAATAATGCAATTGATTGTGTGTAATAACAAAACCCACACACCTTGTTCCCTGTAATGTGTGGTTAACATAAACACCTGGGTAGGCACGATCCCTTGAAAGCTGCATAAACACACACCCAAAGTCAGCCGAGCCTGTCAGTCTCTTTCATGCCAATCTCAACATTACCACTCTCACAATACAGCCCAAGCAGTTACTCTGCTACTCTAGTCTACATTATACATTTCACGGTTATAGCTGTGAGCATTTGTGTTAGAGCTTTGAACATTTGTAAGAACTGTAATTCAGTGGACGCTTAGAATGTGGCTTGCTGTCTTGATTTACTAGCCACTAGGAGAAGGGCTGATCATTTTGGTGCTACACCATGGTCAGAACAATGCCCAGAATCCAGAATCAGAATATGGAATTCTCTGAAATCAAACATTTATGAATGCTGTACTATTTACAATGAACAGCTGGCTACAACTGCACTTTTTTTTCAATGATTGATCTTAATAACAAACTCCAGTTTTTTTCTGCCTGCTTGCTCAAGCTAATTGACTTGACTTTTTTTCCGAAATGTCAATTTGGTCCATAAGAATTAGATTAGCATGGGACAGGGCAGTTCCTTTGGGCTGTGGAAGATAGATCATGTTCTCACAGTGATCCTTTGCTCTCATTTGTAGTTGGGGAATTGAAAACTCTCGTCCTTCCCCGTCGGTTCTCTCTCCCCGCTAGCCTTTCAGTACGCTCTCTCTCTTTTTCTCTCTACACCTTTGCCATCACTCGCGATTTCTTGATCTCATCTAGCCTCTCCGTTTCATTCCCCGTCTCTCTCTATCTTTCTCTCTCTCTCTCTCTCTCGTCTTTTTCTTTCACTCCCCCCTCTTTTTCTTCTTCTGCATCTGATAATTAGACGCATAATTACCCAGCTCAAATGAACCCCAGAACCATGACTAATTACATTCCTCTACACTCCACTTTTCCATTTCTCCCCCATCCCCCCTCGTGACAGAATGGAGTCAGGTGCTCCTGTCCTCCCGGAAGAACACAACCGCCCCACTCTCTAATTTAGCCAGTTTCAGTGTGCTTTAGCGCTTTGTCCATGCAGGTGTACAACCACTCCCCTCCCTCCACACACACACACACAACCACACACACCACACACACACAGAGACACACACAGACACACACAGACACACACACACACACACACACACACAAGTGTCAAGTCGCTCACACATCATTTGCACAGTTATGCTCAACTACCCGCACTGATAGGACAGGCGATGCGAAGCACAGGGCATCAGTGACTGAGGAAGTGTCCCACAGAGACGGCGGAGGCTGTTGCTCGCCCACTGGGAATGCTGTGTCACCTCTCCATGCCTTTCCCAAAACAGATTCATTCAAAGATGAAAGATTCTGTAAGTGATGTTAACCTTTGCCTTCGGGGGTTCATTCATTTTTTTTTTCGCTGGGAGTCCAGATCTTCTTTTCATTTTCTTTACTTTTTGTATTCGAGAGCCTCTATGTTTTTGATAACGATGAGAATGTACGGCAGACTATTCAGGTAAGTGATCTCGTACAGTTGCTTTACCTTACTTCTACTGCTGAGGCCTAGGGCAAGTGAGGTTGGAGTAAAAGACCTTAGTCTGAATGACTAATCTCATGTCACCATGGCGATAGTCTGTCTTCATTTGCATTGTCATGGGGAAGCTGAACTCCTTGAAGAGCCTAATGTTCGTGCCGTTTTACCGAGATAGGTTGTTGTGAAGCCGTGCTATCAATCTGGATTAAGTGCTGGCCTTACTCCAGTGATATCTCTGCACTTGATGATGATGAAAGCGCATAACTCGCATGCCATCTAAGCTGACAAGCCCCGCGCTCACCAGAACCATCATCTGTGTTCAATTACAATCATTCACATGATCACTGCTAATAATCCACTCATTGCCGAACGCTCTGCCCGAACCCTCATTCGACACTCTGAGGCGTTTTAATCAGAGCTCTTGGCACAGATCAATCTACCAAGTCTCCATTGCTCTGGTGATGCACTTGCCCCTATCTCGGGGGTAATGGTGCGAGGCAAGAGGGCATTTAATGTAGTTCATTACCACTCAGCCACCACAGCGTTTGTCATGGCGGTGGTTTCCACGGCAGCGGTTAATCCATCCTGGCGAGGTCGACAGTCTCAGTGAACAAAGCAGAGCAAAAATGAGCATGAAAGGAGACGGTTGGAGACGTTGGGTTTAGCGTGAGTGGGTCAGTTGCTGCCAGGGTCCACCTTCAGACACTCAGCAGTGGGTGGGAAGATGCCGCCCTCAGGCCTTCCGATTGGACGCAGTGATGAGTGATGAATGTGCTGACAGGCAAAATATCTGATCTGCTTTTCATGTTTCGCCTAATTTGTTTAGCATGTGTAGACATGTGATCCATTTCCTTGAATGACAAGTTGCAATCGGTAACGCATCAGTCATTACTTCAATGTTCTTGTTGAACTATTAGTGGATTGAAAGATCACATTTGTTGCGGTCGATAATGAAAAGAGACTGTATATTAGCAACACAAACACAACAACAAGCACCTTAGTCTTGTCATTTGCACTTATCCAGACTTTATTTCCAACAATTAATAAAATTACAAAGTGCACAATGCTGCAAAAGGTCCATGCTGCTTTGGCCTCGCTCTCTTCAGTCTGCATGTGAATCTGGCTGCTTTGCTGCCATGGTGGCTCCTCCCTGCTCATAAATCAAGCGCTGGTGTTTATTCTGAAGGCCTCACCACATGCGTGCCTCCCCCAGATAAAAGGCCGTTGATGCTGCAGGGGTGTTTAGATGCTATGGCATTCTCCTCCAAAGGGCCGCCATGAATTGTTTATATCCCAGCATGCCTGTGGCATCCTTCTCTCGGGAGATGGAGGCAGAGGCTACAAACTGGATGTCCGCTCTGTGAGGGACTTTTCAAGCACACCCCTTTTTTTTAGGTCTCCCCCAATGGCAGCTGAGTCGGGGAGGGCTCTGGCTCTTATCTGGCACAGACCTGGCACAGATCTGGCACAGATCTGGTGGATTAAGGTCTAATTACAGCCAGCCACTATCTAGACAAATGCCAAGGCCTCTTGGTACAGATGCCTGATATGGATGACATGCATACTACACTTTATGTATAGACGATATATTGGCTCTTGGTATAGATTATATGGGTAATTAGTTTTTCTGATAAATTAACAACAAACACGAGGCAGTATAAAATGCACATATTTACAGCCTAACATCCTACAAGCCTAACTGAAGAGCATTTTGAGCAGGAGTCTTCAAGCTGCTGCGCTATTTTACATTTTACATTTACATTTAGTCATTTAGCAGACGCTTTTGTCCAAAGCGACGTACAAGGGAGAGAACAGTCATGCTAAGAGCAATAAAAAGCATGGTGTAACAATAAATACTACTTTACATGAGATTTAGAAAACAACAACCTAGAAAAAAGGAAAAAGAAGTGCAGGAATGTAACTGCTGAAGTGCAAGTTAAGCGCTAGTCAGGTGCCAGTTAGGAAGGGAGGTGCTCTCTGAAGAGTTGGGTCTTCAAAAACTTCTTGAAGGTAGAGAGGGACGCCCCTGCTCTGGTAGTACTAGGCAGTTCGTTCCACCAACGTGGAACTACAAATGAGAATATAAAATATATAAAAATATATAAAAACGGATGTAACACCAGAATAGTTTCACAGCATGAGTCACTTGTTGGAGATGAGTTTGCTATCGTCTGCCTGCCTTGCATCTGTTTACCACTGGGCTTAATTTGCACTCTGTTTTATCCTCTTTGGTGTGAAGGAGAAAAGAAAAGAAAAAAAAATGCATTGTATTCCTATCAAAGGCTGAGACTCCCACTGAACAGCTCAACATGAACATTAGGAAGATCTTCCACTGGAAAGACAACTGTCTGAGCAAACCCTAAACTTCCCCAAGTAGTGCTCACCACAGACAGAACCCCTTTAAAGTGTGTGTGTGTGTGGGGGCCTGTATAAACTAAATAGGCCCATGACCAGACTAGCGAAACATTATTCATTCCAGCTTTGTTGATAACACCAAGATGAATTAGGCCGGTAGCAAGAATACTAATCAGCAGCACAATGCACAAAACTGATCAACATGTTTAAGAGAGAGAGATAGAGAGGGAGAGGGAGCAGCCGTGCTTTGTGAAAGGCTTGATATAATCAATGATGCTGTGTTCTATGTTATCAGTGCTTTCAGAATGTAAAAGCCAGCTTAAATGTTCAAACAATATATTGGTCCGTTGTTGCATTTGATTTCACAGAATATTGCCCCGTGGGCTGTGGTTAGTTTAATGTTTACACTCTTGCCATAGATAATGGTTTTGTGGAGGAAGGCTGTGCTACATTGAATCCCAGCAGTGGCATAGACATCAGAGGACCATCCTGGGGCAGGGCGGCACCGATACATCCCTTTTGGGCTCCTCTCAGGGCAGTGTAGCAGCTGATCCAGGCCAGATCTGATGGGGAACCAGTGAACCTGGGCCAGAACTGGGCCAGAACTGGGCCAGAACTGAGACAGCTGCACAATGATGTGACTGACGAGACACATGTGGGGTTTTCTCTCTATCTCTCTCTCTCTCCCCCCTCCTCTTTATTTCTCTTTCTTCTCAGCTCATCACACTCTTATGTTTATCATCTTTACTCTTCACCATCATCTCTCTCTTTCTCCCTCACTCTCTCTCTTTCTCCCTCACTCTCTCTCTTTCATTCCCTTCTTCACCATCATCTCTCTCTTTCTCATTCACTTCTCAACGGCCCACTCTCTTGTGTACATCCATCATTTCTCGCCACCCTCTCTCTCTCTCTCTCTCTCTCTCTCTTTCAAACTAATTTACTGTGCGGTGACAGAGGCGACAGGACAAGCTGTCACACTAAAACACAAAAGATTGTTTACTCTTTTGTTTAGCCCTCATCCTGTTCTTTACCCATTCTCCAGATGACAGTGAGTTTCCTTAATTGGCTGTCCGATGTGCATACCTGCACGGCTTAGGGTGCTTCATGCAATTGGCGATGTCACTGCAGAGACTGTTTTCACAAGGGAAGAGGTGGAACAGGGACATTTAGAGATAGTAATATTCCTGACCAGCATGTTTTTTTTTTTTATATGTGGGTTGTACAGTCATGTGGCTTCCCAGTTTCAGATTGATGTTGAGGATAGTGAAGAAACCTCACATCCAGACATCAAGTTAAACTCTTACTTTCACAGACTCCAAATGTGTCCCCCTGTCCACACAGTATGCATATATATATACAGTATATATACTGTGAGCTCAGTTGTCAGGTTTGACCTCTACTCTCCATTAACTCATTCCCACATGAGCGCTCTCCTCCACCAGCTGAGGTGTGGCCCTGACGTGACTCCTTCCTGCAGTGGCATTAACCACAACCCTCTGATCGGTCCAGTCGGGTCGGAAATGATACTGTAGCTGTAGGCGTCAGGTTCTGTCATGATGAGTTCCCCCAACTCTCATTCTTAGCCATTGTTTCCTGGATAGTGGTCAGTGATCAGGTCTCACCTGGGAAAGAATTCATACGACTGATAAATACATTTTCCACTTTAATATCGGCATCTATTTGTTTTCTTGGTGAAGTGTTGTCAATGTATGGGTCAATTTGTTTCGTGTCACAAATGTTATTTGTAATGCGCAAGATTTGTGGAGTAAATAAATATGTATGGTGGGTTTCTGGAAATCGGCTAGAATGCCATTTTGCTTGGCAGTCCCACAAGACCTCTGTACACTCATTAGCAACTGCCCCGACTCTCTGAGGCCCAGGCAACAACTAAGGCTGGACAGACTGGCGTGTGTGTGAGTATGAGTTTGTGTGTGTGTGTGTGTGTGTGTGTGTGTGTGTGTGTGTGTGTGTGTGTGTGTGTGTGTGTGTGTGTGTGTGTGTGTGTGTGTCTGTATGCATGTATGTGTGTGTTAATGCATGTGTATTGTAGTGTAGTGGGGTGTGGTTATCTAGAGGCAGTGCTCATAGCTGGTGAGATGGTTAGTGATAGTGGCAGCCTGCAGACCCCTGAGGCAGTGAGATCATTTCATAAACTTCATGCTGGAGATCTGTTTAAACCAATTTAAATGTGCTGTCTCGAAGCTTCTTTGTACATTAAGGGTTCACCTCCAATGTGTGCGTGTGTTTGTGTGTGTGTGTGTGTGTGTGTGTGTGTGTGTGTGTGTGTGTGTGTGTTTACATGTGTGCAAGTGTGTGTGTGTGTGTGTGTGGGGGGGGGGGGTGTTTATCTGTGTTGGTGTGTATGTGAGTGTTTATTCATGTGTGTATGTGTGTGTGTTTTTTCATATGTGTATGTGTGTATGTGTTTTTTGTATTTTCATGTGTGTGTGGCTGACTGCATGCATCATGACCTTAAATGATTTTCATCTTAGGGAGTGCCATGTCCTGTTGATTTGGTAACCTTTGGCGAAATTGGATTGAATTTTTATTAGATTGTTGAAAGAGTCACCCTGAGTGGTCCTGTAACGAACTGACCTTTAAAGGAAACGCACTCAAAGTCAGAAGAATGAGAGATACAGAGTGACATAAACACCCGCTCTTTATACTGGCGTGGGAAAAATTCACAAGTAGCACTTTTAAAGACACTTTTGGAAACTGAAGCTGAAACTGTCACCCAAATTGAAGTACATTTTGACATAAAATAATATCAAGCTAACTTGTTCATGCAGCTGAAAGTGCTATCAATACCAAATATACTGGTACTCCTACTGGTAGAATGAATGTCCTAACTGTAGTGTAAATCATTTTGGATGAAAAGCATGTGCTAAATCAATAAACAATAATGTGATTATATTCACAAAATAAAAAAATATGATAACGTGAAGGAAGTGCTGGTTGAGAGTGCTTTACTACAGCTTTGAGAATCATATGGAGGGCCAGTGTTCAACATTGGAGAAACTTTTTAAAGGCCTATACTCCAGCACTGACAACCACATAGCAGACCTATACTCTACCACTGACAACCACATAGCAGACCTATAATCCAGCACTGAGAACCACATAGCAGACCTATACTCTACCTGTAAGAACCACATAGCAGACCTATACTCTACCTGTAAGAACCACATAGCAGACCTATACTCTACCTGTAAGAACCACATAGCAGACCTATACTCTACCTGTAAGAACCACATAGCAGACCTATACTCCAGCACTGAGAACCACATAGCAGACCTATACTCTACCTGTAAGAACCACATAGCAGACCTATACTCTACCTGTAAGAACCACATAGCAGACCTATACTCTACCTGTAAGAACCACATAGCAGACCTATACTCTACCTGTAAGAACCACATAGCAGACCTATACTCTACCTGTAAGAACCACATAGCAGACCTATACTCTACCTGTAAGAACCACATAGCAGACCTATACTCTACCACTGAGAGACATTTAAAAGGCCACCAATCTTGCACTGAGAAACATATGGAGGGCCTGTCGTCCAACATATAGAATGCTTGCACTCTACCATTGAGAATCATATAGTAGGTCTGTACTTCGACATACTTCACTGCCCACTGATATTCATGCTGAGGGTCTATACTCCAGTATAGAGAAACATGTAGGCCTGTACTCCTGTACTGAGAAGCGTATAGAAGGCCTGTACTCCAGTATTGAGAAGCGTATAGAAGGCCTGTACTCCAGTATTGAGAAGCGTATAGAAGGCCTGTACTACTGTACTGAGAAGCGTATAGAAGGCCTGTACTCCTGTATTGAGAAGCGTATAGAAGGCCTGTACTACTGTACTGAGAAGCGTATAGAAGGCCTGTACTCCTGTACTGAGAAGCGTATAGAAGGCCTGTACTCCTGTATTGAGAAGCGTATAGAAGGCCTGTACTCCTGTACTGAGAAGCCTGGGCTGTAGCCTCATACTCATACTCTGGTGCTGAGAGACTGGTGCTGGTTGACTGGTTCCAGGATGGAGCCGGACTCTGTGCCAAACCATCACTGAGAACCTATGTGATTCTTTCCCCATCGCCATCTGGAGCACCTGGTAACTGTCACCCGTCCCCCACACCCGTCATCTCTGCACCACCCAAGCACAGATCTCCCCAACCCCCGCCTCGGCCAGAGAGCATAACTTAATCCCACAGATTACATAATTTCCCGCCCAGTCGGCCTGCACTGTATTTGGGATTACTCCACTTCAAACTGGCAGACGCCTGCGTGACGGACAAGGAGTGGATTGCTTGTGGTGAGAGGATATCTGACGGCAGCTCTGACTCAGGAAGGCATATGGCCCAGCTTCAGTTTAGATTCGGGCCTGAACTGTTTCAGAGAGCCGCAATCTGGGACGAAAAGTGCATGAGGTCCAAAACATTCAATCCACTGGAATCAGAATGCTGTGATTACATTCCTTCAGAGCATTTCTGTGGAAGAACTCCATTGCTGCTTCAGTTTGTTGACAATTACAATTACATCATGTAGAGACTAGAGAATATGCAGAGCCCAATTGATATATCACTTTCTCTTTCTGCACCATTTGGGGATTACAAAGAAAAAGATCAGGTACTCATGAGGAGAAGAGAGAAAGAGTTAATAATATACACCAAGTCAGCGGTTAAGCCCCGTAATACTGTATGGGACCGTACAGCACTGGGCTGCCTCATCTCCCGAGATCTTTCACCAGTCTGACAGGCAGGTCGGTGAGGTGAGCCCATGAGAGGGGACGGCTCACAGAGCACAAAGCATTTACTCTGCCCAGTTCAGGACAGCAGATGAATCTGTCAGTCTTACTTTAACATAAATTCATGCGAGACCGAAGCGCACATGAATGAACAGATGGTTTTATAGTAATGTCAATTCGTGTGTCACCGATATCATTTTATGAAAAGGCTTTCAAACTGAGGACTTAAAACACATCAGTACACGATGTGATGAGGAAGTCACGATTCAAGTTCCCTTAGATTTAATTGGAAGCTATTTTTTCTGCACGGTTCTGCTGTCAAAGTGGCTTTAAAGTAATGAGTTGCACTGCATTTCATTTTTGTTTGTTGGTTTGGGACAACTAGATAGATGACCTCTATTATCCAATGACATTCTCACTGATCGTGACCAGATTTGTGTCAACATGTGAGCCTTGCTAATTCCACTAATGTCCAGCCGTCGCTGCCGTAGTGCAGCTGTTAGCACGCCCGCCTCCCATGTCTGAGGTTGCGAGTTTGGGTGCGGTGCTCTCATACAATGCAGACTACACTGAGGACTTACTCACAGGCAGTGCAGGGGTGACTAACATATGGGCTGGGAAGTGGGGTGCAACAATGTCAGGAGAAAACCCTGAAAGGCACATGTGCTCACAGGGGTCCCTGAGCTATGCTATGCTATGGCCATGCCTTAAGATTTAGACCATAGAGGTTGTGAGTTTTCAGGGGACCTACAATTTCCAGCTATGGACCCTGATGGAGCACACGATACTTCAGGTGGCCTACGATCTCCAGCTACCCACTCTGACTAGAAGCCCCCCCCACACACACACACACACACACACATACACACACACATAGGCCCCATTTAGCTGCTTTCACATGGACTGGTATCACCCGGGGAGGATGGCCATTTAGGGCATCATTACGCAGCTAACGCAACATGGCCGCTGTTCGCCACCCCCATGTCCTCTGCCTTGTTCTCACATTAGTTCTTTCTCATGCCTCTCTTAATTGATTTTCTGTCTGAAATCTTTTTTTCTACCACCACCCCCCTTTACCTCAACACCGATCTTTTCTTTTTGCAGTAATTGGACTCATGAATCATGCTGGAGAGTGATGGGTGGGGTGGAGTGAGGTGGTTGTGTCGGGGTTTGCAGGACTAATTACAAAGTGCTACATTCTGGGCGTGTCAGTGTTTTTTTTTTATTCCTTTTTTCTTTTTTTGAGCTTGTTTGTTTACTTCCACAGCTTACAAATAAATCCTCTTTTTCACTCTCAAACTGTCTCTATCTGTTTCTCTCTGTTTCTCAATCAGTCTCTCAATCTGTCTCTCTCTCTTCTTTCTCTATCCGCCTCTCTCTGCAGTCAAGCTTAGCGTGTCAGCTAATGGGATGTAGGTTGAGAGACTGTCCTTGTCTGTGACTCCATAGCGACATAACCGATGTTGGTCTCATTTCCAGCACACGGCCCTTTGCCAAATCATCATTATCACACATGAGAGGGTGGAGAGCATGGCCTCTGTGAGAGGGATGAAGGCGTGACAGCGTAGTGATGGAGTAATCACCTGTGTGTGTGTGTGTGTGTGTGTGTGTGTGTGTGTGTGTGTGTGTGTGTGTGTGTGTGTGTGTGTGTGTGTGTGTGTGTGTGTGTGTGTGTGTGTGTGTGTGTGTGTGTCTGTGTATGCATTTATGAGTGTGGTGTGTGGGTTTGTGTGTGTGTGTTTATGTGTGTGATGGGACAACTGGAGGCAGGCCAGTCAGTAATGGGTTCTGATGGACAGAGAGAAGACATTCAGTGCTTGGTGCCAAAATAGAAAAGGAGAGAAGGGGAGACACTGTTTTTTTTAGTTTCAGCGTGCCACAGCATTACACAAATGCAGCACATTTAGTACATGAACTCACACACATAAACAAACACACACACACGCACACATGCATACATACACTCTCTCACACACACACGCATATATCCCTCCCAAGCGGCACACACTCAATCTATCCACTCACTTTGCCATAGCCTTTGAACCTTGCCTGGCTGCTTTCAGTAGGGTGAAGTGAAGTGCTTGGCATGTTTGCTTTTTCAATGGTGATTTTTCACTGGAACTCAAATCGCTTCCAGGAACTGAAGAAATAGACTGGTGAGATTAGATGAAGCTTGGTAAGCATACACACACACACACACACACACACACACACACGCACACGCACACAGGCACACAGGCACGCACACACACACACACACACACACACACACACACACACACACACACACACACACACACACAAGCACGCACGCACACACACACACTTACACAAACACATATACACACACCCACACAGACAGAGAGAGAGAGAGAGAGAGAGAGAGAGAGAATCATTTGTAAGCTTACCACATTTACTACTCACACTGTCAGTATGCTGCTGTTGCAGAATAACATTTATTCACACACATAATACTCTTGTGTGACCATTCTGAGATAGTGAGAGGGAGAGAGAGGGATAAAGAGAAAGAGAGAAAGGAGAAAGGGAGAATTGAAATTGTAGACTTGTAGAGCGAATTAGATGAAATACTTCAAGAAGAGGTTAAATTAAGGTATGATGAAAACAAAAAAGAGAAAAAGAAAGAAAGAAAGCGGAAGAAAGAAAAAGGAGTGTAGGCCATATGTAAGCTGAATGCTGGGGGCGGTTAAACTGATGGCTGGGCTTCCATTAATCTTATCATAGGCTATTAGATTTGCCCAGCAGCCCACCGACTCGCACTGCCTCTACCACTCACAGTTTATATATTTCACCAGGAATGGACCGTCATCTCTCTCTCTGTCTCCCACTCCCTCTCTTTCCTATTTTAGAAAGCGTTACCGAATATTGTTTTTGAAAACATAGGAAGGAGAAGGGGTGTGAAGGAGAGAAAGAATGAGGGGAAAGGAAAATGGAGAAGAGAGAAAGAAGAGTGAGTGAGTGAGAGAACGAGAGGAGTACGAGGGAGAGAGTGAGTGAGAGAAAGAGAAAAGTAAAAGAAATACAGGGCAACTTGTTGAAGTGTGCAGGTGGGGATTCTTGAACAGGAAAGGGGCAGGTCACAGGTGAGACGCTTTCTGCAGGTCTGTGATTGGATGATGGAAAGCCCACCTGTGTCATAACTTTATTTTAGGAGATTTAACACCAAAATAAACGGAGACAAACCACTACCAGCCATTACTTTCACTTACTTCCAACCTTTCATAGCATTCAGAGTGGACACACGGGCCGTGCTGTGGCGGTGCAGGTTCACCGGCTAGTGGTGAGGAAGGTGACGAGGATCTCCCTCCCTTAAACATCTCTGTCCTCTGCCCACCACTTATATATTGTTGTGCCTCCGCGTTTGCTGAATAAAAAAATTGTAAAAAATGTAATTTTTAAATGCTTAAATAAAAAAGATACCTATAATACACATTTCAGCTCCAGAGGCGAAGTGCAAAGGTGACAAAGCTGACTAGCCCTGTCTGCAGGACTAGAGATGATGCTGCTGTCCAATTCTCATTTGGACATTTACAACTGTACATATGGTAAAAATCTTCTAAGAGGCACAAAAAATACCCATGTTCAGGTTTACACAAATCTCCGATGTCTAGAAGAAGCTGCTGTGATTCATATTGGCCTATGCTGACATGGGTGGGCTGCCTGTAGCCAACCAGAACACTTTTATGAAACACACGACTCCTACGCATGCCTTGACACATCTGTCACATCAACCTCCCTCAACAGACAGACAGACAGGGAAGGAGAGAGGGAGTGAGAGAGAAACAGGAAGAGAGAGAGGGAAATAGAGAAAGAGCAACACAGAGGAAGAAGGAGAAACAGAGAGAGAGAGAGAGAGAGAAAGAGAGAGGGAAACGGAAAAAGAGATACAGTTCTTTGTTTGGTTCACATAAAGCATCTCCATTGTTTGCCGTAGTGTGATGGATGGCACTACTTGGATGGGACAGCGTTATTACATCACTGGATGGTAGGATATAAATAATGAGAGATCACAGAGAGAGAGAGAGAGAGAGAGAGAGAGAGAGAGAGAGAACTCATAAACAACTATTTGACAAGCCTCAGTCTTCATCCAGCTGAAGTCACTCCCTCTTATTAAACCAGGAACAGGCCTGCACACCCTGCCCTCCCTTAATCACCCAAAGCCCACCCTCCACTTAGTGGCCAGATTAATGCATTAGTGGGGTAAAATGCGCTGATCAAGGACTTACTGTTCCTGGCAGTGGTGGCTTGAGAGGGAGTGTGGGGCGCCTGAGCCAAATGAGGCTACTCCATTTTGTTTTGCGCTCCCTCTTATCTGGGAGAAAGCTCTGTGTGAACTGGAGGCTAATGGGGATTTCCCTACCCGCTGATTGCATTGACCAGGGGTCATCGATCACATTCTGTCTGGTATGGACGTGCCGTGTCGGTGGGCCAGAGACACGCGTCAATTCCTGTTGGAATGGAAAGCCGTCAAAGTGACTGCTCGCCACAGACATCACTGTCATCATTGCCATTATCATTGTCATCATCATCATCAATTCTTCTGTGTTACTCACAGGCCTCCAAGCAGATTACATTTTGTCAGCGGACCATTTGACCCCACTGTATATTAGGTTTCTTCAGATAGTGTATGCTTCTTACTTAGCACAAGGTTGCTTTCATATACATTTTACATTTTATTTTATTTTTCATTTTACATTTTATAGTTCATCACTCAACTTGACTCAACCACACAACTCATAAAAGGTTTTCTTGTAAGTGAAAAATATAGTTATCTAGGCAGAATGTGCTTCTTTCCATGTATAAATTAAGAGGACATTGACAGGTTAATTGTGTTCACTACTATTCTACCAGTTGACTCACCAGTGTAATTATGATCAGCATGAGGTTCAGTGTGTTAACGCTGTTAACTCTGTAAGATGTCTATGCTTGCTGAGAGCAGGGTACTTAACAGCTGGGATGAAGAGGGCTAGTCTCAGAGGAAAGTTTGCGGCAGCAGAGTTATGTGCTGTTCAGTTCCATGGAAAATACGGCATGGTTTTGGTTTTGTTTGGCTGGAGTCTGTTTGAGGTTTGCACAGTGTGTGTGTGTGTGTGAGTGTGTGTGTGTGTGTGTGTGTGTGTGTGTGTGTGTGTGTGTGTGTGTGTGTGTGTGTGTGTGTGTGTGTGTGTGTGTGTGTGTGTGTGTGTTTGAGAGGAACAGTGGCTGGGCTCAGGGAGCTTGGGGTGTGTGTGTGTGTGTGTGTGTGTGTGTGTGTTCGAGCGTGTTTGTCTGTCATGTCGTCTGAGCACTGAGTGTTCCTGGAAAGATGATGTCAAACGGATGAGGGGAGGTGATTGACCGGGGTTGGGAACCCGTCCCTCGATGCTCTTCAAACAACAAAAATGGGGGTCAGGAGAGACTCCCGAAAAGTCAAGAGGGAACGGAAAAAAAAGGAAATTTGTGAAAACCCACGTGTCCAATCTCTCTCATCCTCTGTAAAAACCCCCACCTCACCCCCATGCCTGAGAAAATAAACTATGTGTGTGTGTGTGTGTGTGTGTGTGTGTGTGCGTGTAGCAGTGACTGGGCTCCCATCCCGCCTGCCCTGTGGCCTCGTCCCCCATCTGCAGCTGGGACACTGATCAGGACAGCCGTGTCCCTTCAAAGCTTTTTCTCTTTCCTCCTCTCATTCTGAACACACATATGCACGCACACACACACACACACACACACACACACACTCACACTCACACTCACTTCCTCTCTATCTCTTTCTCCCTCCCTCTCCCTCTCTCTCTCCGCCTCTCTCTCTCTCCGTAAAACACACACTAAAAAGAGAATGGGAGAGAGATGGAGAGAGAGAGATGGATAGAGAGAGAGAGAGAGAGAGAAATGTGAACAGTCTAGAGTCATGCACTACCTGTATCACTGAAACCCTGTGTGAATTTAAACTGATGGCCCATGATTAGCAGCACAGTGGCCCGTGCCACGTGACAGTCCATGATTACATGATCTGTTTGTGTTTCTACATCTGTGTCTGTCCTGAAAACCCCACCCCACCCCCCCACCCCTCCTTCCGGGCCTTGGGTTGTGCGAGTGGCCTAGCACGTAGTCATGGCTTGGTGCGGACTTAATTAAAGTTTAGTCACCGCACTCCTGAGAACGGACCATTCCATAGCCCCTCCGCTCAGACTCAGACGTCCCTGAGACTAGAGTTTGTTTTCTCACTGGCTCTCTGGCGATTTTGGTGGGAGTTTTTAGAACATTAAGGACCTTCACCCTGCTTGTTATTCAGCAGCGAGGTGGCTTTCAGAAACCAAAACACCCCTCTCAGTCCCGTCTTTCTGTCTCTCTCTCTCTCTTTCTCTCTCTATGTCTGTCTCTGTGTGCATGTTGACTTTGTGAGAAACCAATCAGAAACAGAAAATAAGGAGCTGTTACACTGTCTGGATTTGATAAAGGAAATATTTTAGTGGTGATGTCTTATAGGGCCTCAAATAAGAGATTGTCCAAAGGGATCACAGACATACCAATACACATACCTATATCTTACCTCTACCTTGTACCATCCCTGTAGATTCTTGTTGTCTTAATTCTTTTTGGGGACTTTTTTTGTGCATTAGCTTACGTCTCTCTTTACACGAATGCAAATGGGAAAATGTACCATAAAACCATGTGCAACTTGCCGCATTTTCTTTCTTTTTCAGAGCAAAAACTAATATTGCATCTTTAAATAGCTTTGGATGAAAGCACCTGCTAAATGAATAAATCAAATGCAATGGGGTGAAATATGGTATGTCTTAGACGAGAGACCATAGTTCACTAACTTATATGATATCTGTGGGTTAGACTGAAAGAATGATGAATTAATTAATTAACAAATGAAGGTAGTGAGAGGGAGGGAAAGGGTTTCAGAGGCAGCTTATTAGGAGGGAGGAGATAAGGTTCTAACTGTGAGGATTTGAAGGGATAATCAATAGGCTTTAACAGAAGCCTTATCTCCTTATTACTTTTCCCAACAGAGGAATGACCACAGCTCAATGTTGAGGTGAGATAGCACAGCTAAAGCTCCTTAGTGGCCGGTCTCTATCGATGCCTTCATAGAATGGCAGGACAATGTGTGTTCTTTTCATACCAGTTAAAAAAAAACGGAACAGTCTGAAGATGAAGACTTTGTTTTAAGAGTGGAGTTTGAGCATTTTCTGTCTATGTAGCACTATCATGTTGGATTTGTTTGTCAGTTCTATGTGTGACACTTGGCAACAGTGACCAAATCTATCAGTGAGTGTTTCTACTAGAAGGACACATTCCAAAGGCTAAAATGCGTAGAATTCTCCATATCTACACACACCTTTAAATGCCTGCATATTTGCTTAAAAATGAAAACTAATTTCCAGTGAATGTATAGTATGTCTTACCTACAATGCAATGGCTTGTCCTCGTAATAAAACATCTTTTTGACACAACTTTATGCTTTCCTAAATGCTTATACAGTATCACTGGTGCTGCTTTACCTTTGTGGCTTCAGTATCACATATACTCTGGTATGATATGACACAGAACAGGAATGGCTTCTATTAATGTTGACGAATGATGCTTCTCACAAATGTTAGACCAGCAATCTGTTGGATGGTCTTGTTAATGAGCTTGCCTAATCAAATTTAAATTGAGTGTCTCCAAGCTATTTATTTGATTGTGTTCATATTTGATGTAATTAAATGGGTGTTTAAATGTTTTGTGTGTGTGTGTGTGTGTGTGTGTGTGTGTGTGTGTGTGTGTGTGTGTTTGCTTGCAGATTACGGTGCCTGGTGAAACAGTTGGAGAGGGGAGAGGCATCCCTGGTTGACCTCAAGAAAAACCTTGAGTATGCAGCATCTGTGCTTGAGTCTGTGTACATTGAGGAGACAAGGTAAAGTATATACAGTACATTTAACAAGCAGAAAACCTACCTGTGTAGACCATGACAAATGCTCTAATAAAATAGAAAATAATCAATCAATGTACACCATTTAGGCAATGTCCCTGATAAACCATAGAGTACAAGGACATAGTTTATAGTTACAGAAAGCACATATCTTTGAGAAGTCATGTGTGTGTGTGTATGTGTGTGTGTGTGTGTGTGTGTGTGTGTGTGTGTGTGTGTGTGAGAGAGAGAGAGAGAGTGTGTGTTAGTGTGTGTGTATGTGTGAGTGTGTGTGTGTGTGTGTGTGTGTGTGTTTATATGTGTACATGATTGGGGCGGGGGTGGGGGGGTGGCTGGCTGGTGGATGATGAAAGACTGCAGCTTAAGAGTGGGACATGATTCAGGGGGTGGATAGCAGCTGGCCATTGAGGGTGAGATCACGCTGACTGGCGGCACTCTTCACAAATCACCCGGTGAAACAATGAAACAGCACCCTCAGCCCTGGCGGAGGAAGACAGAAGACAATCACTCTCTGGCATCAATGGAATGGGTGCAAGGGTGCACAGGCCATAAATTAGGACTTACTGTAGGTCATATGCTGTATGATTGCATCTGTATGATTGATTGATTGAATACTTTCAAGAGGCTCCATCTCAATGTCATCCCACTTTAGTCTTTAGGAGGGCTGTTATCGTTAACAGTAACTGATATGATTTAATATGGTCTTATCTATTATTTGGAATTTTTGGCTTGGCCCATCTCTAGAAATGAATGTGGACTATGAGCTATTTTTCTGTAAAGGAAATCTTCTGACCAGGCCTTGTCCTGTATGAAACTGGGATATATAAGGTTCCTTATATATAAATAAGTTTAAAATCTCTTTTTTAATCAGACACCTCTCCATCTCGGATGGCCTAATTATATATGTGCAGCACTGTTATTTATAGGTTACTAACTACAGCTGTCAGACCTTTGCCTAAGGCTTTCTATGACACCACTGCTTGGTTAGGAAATGATGCATCAATCTGTAGCAACTCTAATTAAATCGGGCTACATTATTTGCTCTCATCTGACATGCCAATGAGTTTTTCTTCTTCGTTCATGAATGTGAAATTTTATGAAATTGTAAAACATATGCTGCAGGCACTAAAATGCCCGCTGTTGTGGAACACAGATTTAGTGTGACCTTTGGTCTAACAAGAGAACATGTTGAGGAGGATTAAGCACAATCATGAAGTTACACAGTTACATAACTGGCTCTTCTCTGGCTGGTGGGATAAGGGAGAGTTTAGCTACAGGACATGAACACTTACTGGACCACGTCCTTGCTGCTAAACTCATGGTGTCTTCTATTCTTTCTCTTTCTATCTCCCTTTTCTCTCTCCATCTCTATTTTTTCTCCCTCCCGGCTTCACTCTCTCTCTCCTACACTCTCCTCCACTTTGTCTCTAACTCCCTCCCTTTATCTCTCCCTCCCTCACTCTTTTTCCAATTCTCCCATCCCTCTTTCTCTCCCCTCTTTTTCTCCATATCTTTTTTCTCTTGCTGCATTCCTGTCTGTCTCATTCTTTCTCTTCCACTTTCTCTCTGACTCTTTCTCCCTTTCTCTCACCTTCCCTCACTCGTTTTCTCTCTCCCCACTCACTTACCCTCCCCATTTTCCTCTCTCTCTCTCTATCTCTGTCTCTGTCTCTCTCTCTCTCTCTCTCTCTCTCTCTCTCTCAGGCGGTTGGTGGACACCGAGGATGAGCTCAGTGACATCCAGTCGGACTCTGTGCCGTCGGAGGTGCGTGATTGGCTGGCGTCCACCTTCACGCGTCAGATGGGTCTGATACTGCGGCGCACGGAGGAGAAGCCTCGCTTCAGGAGCATTGTGCACGCCGTGCAGGCCGGCATCTTTGTCGAGAGGTGAGTTGGCACTGGGCTCGAACCAAACCAAACATCCAACCAAACTCCCCGTCTGTGTGACTGGGACAACACAAAAACCCAGAATAAACTCAATATCCCTTTCAGAGTCTCACACAAGAGCAAGAGGAATCATTTCTAGTTTGTTTCATAACTTGCTGAATTTAATTTGGGCCAATTTTGTATAAGTTGGCCTTATTTTATTTTCAGTAAAATGCCTATAAAAAAAACTACTAGCGAACAATATGTATACACCAAACAAAGACATCTGGCAACTCTGTTATTATTCTAAATCTAGAGCTGTTTTTTAGCAACAATATTGTACTTCTAACAGTACATTTACATCAGCCCAGGGCCTTCATGCTTTCATTGTGGTGGTTTCCTTGTTGTTTAAGTCTGCTTTGTGAAACTGATTTCTGCATTCTTCCATTTTGGCTCTGCGAGCTGAAAGCGGTGCTTGAGTAAGTGACTTACCCTGCGCCATACATCACAGTTGGCCTGACAGGCGTGCAGAAGTGCCATCGCTCTGCCAAAACGACATATTCTGGTGTGGCTTTGTGTGCGGGGATAGGGCTTTTTATCAGGCAGCGTTAGGGCACTCCATTGCGTTTCAGGACACATCGCTCAGATGAATTGGAATAAAGCAATAAGTGATTTGCTCACACCAAAGGAAAAGATATAGTGAGGGAGAGCTATTAAAAGTGTGTTTTGTTTAGTTTTTTGGGGGGGGTTGGTATTTATTCTGTGAAGGTTATCTCTTGGATGTGAAGGTTATGGATTTTTCCAGTGGGCTGTTATTTTAGGGGGGGGGTTCTGAGGCGCTGAGACGTGTTCCTTTGAAAGTCGGCTGGTGTCTCCTGCTCATGTGTTTATCTCTCTGCTGCAGGATGTACCGCCGCACCTCCAACATGGTTGGGCTCAGCTACCCCCCGTCTGTCATAGGTGTGCTCAAGGTACTGGAACATAAACACAAACAAACAAACAAACAACAAGCAAGCCACTTGCACATGTTCCTGTATGGCAGTGTGCATTTCTGTGTGGCTGACACACACACACACACACACACACACACACACACACACACACACACACACACACACACACACACACACACGCACATTCACACACACACACACTCACGCGTGCGCACATACGCGCACATACTCACACACACACACACACACACATACACACACACACACACACACACACACACACACACACACACACACACACACACACACACACATGCATATACACTCATATACACACAGAAATGTTCAGCTCAGGAATTAATAACAAGCAAATATGCTGCCATACCTCTATCTTCATGCAACCCCATACCCCAACACACACAAATACAGTCTAAGTATGCTCTACTGACTTCTCAGTTCTAACAGTGACGTTCATGTTTCCACAGAATGTTGATAGGTGGTCATTTGACGTGTTTGCTCTGAATGAGGCCAGTGCTGATCATTCACTCAAGTTCATTTTCTATGAGCTCCTCACCAGATACGACCTCATTAACCGCTTCAAGGTTTGTGACTAACAATGAAGACTACTTAGTTTTTCAAAATGTCAAACACTGCAACATGTATAACGAAGAGAGGATTAAACGTATTTATTGACCGAGAGCAAAGAAAGGCATAATGATTCTGTATGAATGATAGCACCTCTTAGTGTACTTCATTGGTATTGCTTCACAATTGATGCACTTGACACTAATTGAGTATCAAAGTGTGACATCACTTCCTGATAGCAACAGCAAAACAAAAATACGGGAGTTTTCCAAAGTGTTGAATATGTTCTTAAGCAAAAAGGCTGAATGCTGTTCACCGTTACCTGACTATATGTCTGGCACTGCTTAAGTACTGTGGACATGGCCAGTTTGATAGATAGATTGACAGATAGACGGATTCTTTATTCATCCCGAGGGAAATTTAGGATTGTTCATTCTCATGGGTTTTCAAACCATCCTCAGATCCCCATATCGGCGCTGGTGTCGTTTGTTGAGGCGCTGGAGGTGGGCTACAGCAAACACAAGAACCCGTACCACAACCTCATCCACGCCGCAGACGTCACGCAGACTGTCCACTGCCTGCTGCTCAAGACCGGCATGGTGGTGAGTATCACAACACAACACAACAGAATGGCACAAGAGTCATCTCCCTTTATCTTTTATTGCTTTCTCTCTTGGACCACCTGATGGAGCTCGTTGCTATGGGTACCATGTGACACTGCAGGGATGCACCTTATTGACTGCTACTCTGTTAACCGTAATGGAATTATTGAATATCGAACCAAGCGCAAATCAGCTAGCCCTATGGGCTTAGTGTCCGCACTGTTCTACTTGGAACAACCCGGGAATTTAACGCATGTATGTCAAGCCTTCAAACACACAGGCTCTGCACACTTGGCAAACTTAGGGTTAGAGTGCATATGAGAGTTTCCACTGGGTGTGTTGTGAGTTTCTAACTACATGTGTATGGCTGACAAAAACATACATGTCCACACTAGGTGGAATTTGACAACTTTAGAAAAGATGTACTGTGTGATCTTATAACAGAGTTCATGATCAACAGCCAAAGTTTCTGAGTAGCTCTGGTCCGTCCTGTCGTGCCACATGTTCGGACAGTACAGTTGAAGCATACCTCTGGCACATTTACTGCTTGGAGGCCTTCGGTAGGGACACCTGAGTCAAGCAACTGCCATCCCAATCCAATTTCCCGTGTGAGTCGATCTGAAATCAGGGTTTGATGCGAGAACACTTCAAATCCCTCGAGTGAAAAACACGAGGACTGCATGGAGAGCACTTGAAAGCCCTGCAGATTATATCCCTAACCCAAATGTACTCCACCATGAAGCGTGTACTTCTGTCATAAAACATGTTCAGCTGCTTTTTGAGAAAAATCTCACGCAAGTCTGCGCTTAGATGGCAAGAGGGGCAACAGCTGTGCTTCCCAAGTAATCTGGTCATATCCCGGTTCAGTATTTAAATGATTTAATGGCTTTTGAAAAATCTATGCACATGAGAAAATGACATCCGTTTTTTTTTTCCTGGAAAATCGAACGGCCTTCAGTGGGGAAAGGGCTTTGAAATGCTAATCCTGGTTTAATCATCCGTGACTCTGTAGTAAAGAGACACGAGGTGTGAAATGAAAAAAGGAAAAAAATTTGCTGTATGTCTAAAAAAAAAAACCTGTATATGTGAGATATAGAAATTGACTTCACACTCATTCAAGTGAGGAAGGAAGGAAAGAAAAGAAAGATCCAGGAGTGTTTACACAAACTTACATTTGACTTTTAAATCAGCTGACATTTACAAAAAGCTGCATTTGTTCAACCAGTTATTTCACAGTCTCTTGACCAATGGCGACTGGCTAGCCTCCACCTTAAGGCATATTCCTGGCTACAGGAAAGCCTTGGCTTGCCTTGTGTACTGCCAACCCCTCTCTCTTTCTCTCTTTCTCTTTCTCTCTCTCTCTCTCTCTCTCACACACACACACATACGCACATACACACACACGCACACACACTCTCCCCATACCTGCTTGGATCTCCTCAAACACTGTTTATTTAATCATGTTAATAACATCGCTCTGGCAGGTTGTCAACACTGCATGTTCTGTGGATAACTGCATTACTGAGCCCAGAGCTGTTTGGGAAGGTGAACACCATCAATCACTTAACTCCCCCCCCCACACACACACACACACACACACACACACACACACACACACATCACCCATTCTTCAACCCCCACCACCCCATTAAATAAACAATCAGCTGTTCATTCATAACCCCATATAGTGGCAGGCGCTGGCTCCAATCCAACACCGAGCTGGAGCGGGTGTGCTGGACGCAGGCCGATTGCAGGCCGGGTCTTGGCCAGATACGGCCCGGAGACAGATGGTGTCTGGGAAAGGTAGCCCTGAAGGGATGCCGAGAAAAGGGCCCATCTGTATCCGGCCTCTGACAGGTGTTGATATTCTGTAGCTATCACTGGTGAATATCAATCACGTCACCCCTATTAAAGCCTTTCAAATTGAGGAAATACACCCGAAATACACTGACACACACACACACACACACACACACATACACACATGCACCTATGCTAAGTCTACAGAAACAGTGTGAAGTTAAAACATGCACACACAACACAACACAACACAACTCACACCTGAGAAAGAGAGAGAGAGAGAGACAGAGAGTGAGAGAAAGAGAGAGAGAGAGACGTATAAAAATTGCAGCCTAGTTGTAGTTTTAATGAACCATTGTCATTAGTGTGTACACCAAAAATGGCGTGTCACTGCTTATTAGCCTGTCAGCATGTGGTCATACGTAAGTGTGCTACCTTCAGTGGGTTTTTAACTATAGGAATATAGAAACCCTTCCAGTTTGCACCTGGTTCTTGTATGCACTCAACTTAGACATGCCACAGCAGGTCCACAGCAGGGCCAGAGCAGGGCCACAGCAGGGCCACAGCAGGGCCAGATAAGGGCTACAGCCATGCTGTGCCAGGTCCAATCCAATTTCATTTGTTACCCCGCCTATAAGCTGCAACACAATGACTGTTTTTTTTTTGTCTGTTCGATGTATATTAGAAATGCGCCACCAAACATTCCTATAGCAGCAATAGCTCTGGTGAGTCACTCTGTGATCACCCGCAGGCAAACCAGTCACCCTCCGCACGCAAGTACATGATAGGGCTAGTAGTCATTTGATCAGGTTATTAACTTCCAACATGGCGGTCATGGAGCGGGTGCTGTTTTCTGTTTTGATCAGCCAGTCACGACTCAAGCTGAAGAAATGTACACTGGGCTTCTAAAGATAGCGGCAAGTAATGGGGTGTGTCAAAATGCGTTTCTGATGGTGGTGTGTTGGTGCAAAAAAGGAAGGGGGAAATGGCTCTGGTTTCCCTCTATTAAGTCTGGTTAGACTGATATAGATGTGGAAATGCTCGTGAGATCCATTTTGTCCCCTGTGTATTTACAGATTTTTGTTGCAGTGATATTCTCCTTTGTCTTATCTCTGTTCTGTTTTCTCTCTGTGCTTTTTATCTCATCTGCTTCTTCTTGTTTCTGTCCTCTACATTCCATTCTTCTTCCACCATACTTCTTCTCTCCTTGTCTTTCTCCTTTTTTCCTCTCCTCTCCCGTTCTCATCTTTCCCCCCTTGTCTCCTCTCCTATCATCTATCCCCCACATCCTCCTCTCTCCTCTATCCCCCTCATAATCCTCTCTTCTCTTTACATCTCTTCTCTTTTCTTCTCATTTTTTCTCTTCTTTTCTCTTCTCTTTCCTCTCTTTTCTTCATTTCTCTTTTCTTCTCCGCTCTGCTCCTCTCTTCTCTTCTCCTCTTCTTCTCTCTTCTCTTCTCTTTTCTTCTCTTCTCTTCTCTTCTCTTCTCTTCTCTTCTCTCCTCTCCTCTCCTCTCCTCTCCTATCCACTCTTCTCTTCATTTCTCCTCTCTTCTCTTCTCTTCTCTTCTCTTCTTTTCATTTCTCTTCTCCTCTCTTCTCCTCTCCTCTCTTCTCTTCATTTCTTTTCTCCTCTCTTTTCCTCTCCTCTCTGTTATATCTTTCAGCACTGGCTGACTGAGCTGGAGATTTTCGCCATGCTCTTTGCTGCTGCTGTCCATGACTATGAGCACACAGGAACCACAAACAACTTCCACATCCAGACAAGGTAACAGCAAGCCTAACAAATGGAAGTCAATCCACTTCCAATTCAAATCAATGAAACATCACTGTCTAACAGGGAGGAAATGTGTTGTCTGTCCAACCATAAAGACATCAAAGGCACCTTTAATAAATCACAAAATGGATGCAAATTATTCGGTAGTCATCACTCATCATACAAAATATGCAACTCCATAAAATGTTAGAAACATTAAAGTTGGACGTTCACAATAGACATTTTTATGAACTACATAAAAGTGCACAACATCAGTTAATAAAACTTAAATCAACAGCCATGCACAATGCAACAATGAAATTAACTCATAAATCTTGTAACAAAAAGACAAAAAAAACTAAAAAGTTTCATGTTGTACTAGGCAGAGATGATTGAAGAACAAAATGACCCTCAGAAACAATAGCTACAACCAGGCTTGTCGCTGAAAGCAGAGTACTGTGTGTACCCAGAAAGCAGTCGACTATGGCACGAATCTGGCTCTGATCTGGCTCTGATACGGCCATGTTCTGGCACTGGTCAGAGATCAGCTGCTTTGTGTGTGACCACAGATCAATGGCTGTCTGTTTGTTTTGACTTCCAGGTCTGACACGGCCATGCTGTACAATGACCGCTCTGTGCTGGAGAGTCACCACGTCAGTGCAGCATATCGCCTCCTTCAGGACGACGACGAGATGAACATCCTCTACAACCTGTCCAAGGATGACTGGAGGTAAGCAGCTCACTGCTGCAAAATTATAGCTTTCCCTTGACCTATTCCATGCGTATACATTTAATATATACAGTATGTTCCAAACAATTATCTCCCATCTCCCATTACATGTTATGTGTTGACAGGTTGCATAGATAGTGCTGAACAGACAAGCATGTGTGTGATATAGGACTAGGGATGAGAATTGATAAGATTTTAACGATTCCGATTCCATAACGATTCTTTCTTATTGATTCGATTCCTTATCGATTCTCTTATCGATTATTTTTGGGCAAGGAAAAAAAAAAAGAGTACAAACAAGTTTATTTACATACATTTTCTTTTAAATAATATTCTCTGAATAGACGATGCACAGCATATGCAGTATGTATGTATACATTTACATGTTTTAAATAACCAAAAACAAACCTAAGAATAGGTCAACAAACTCTTAAAGTAGGGTCCAGAGACCCATAGCCTAGGGATCCTTTTCCTTGATGGGGTGCCAGGGGGTCCCAACAAAGAAAAAAAGTATTTGTTTTGACTATAATTCCAACCATAAGTAACAGAATTTATGACTGATTTGGTAATGGGTTTCATACCATTTTTGTAATAAAACATCTAAACTCAAAAATCTCATCAGATGGGGGAGCCTGGAAAATAGTCTTATCAAATAGGGATCCCTCCCTGGTCTAATTTGTGGCAGTTTAGGTGTCCTTGATATACCAGAGTTTGAGAACCGCTGTGCTAAATAATATTTGAACATGCCAATTACAGTGTATTCACCTTGAACTAAAAACAAAACTGATATAAACAAAAAGTGAAAGCTGGTTTACACAATGAAACAAATGGCACTAACACAATAGACCGTTAGAGTTTACCTTCAATATTAACAGATGAAGCGCTAATGTTAGCCACACTGCTGTTGCTTGGTTGAGATTAATTAACGTTATCTTCACTCCATAGCGCTCAAAAACGCGACATTCCTGCAAAGTTATTGCATGCAGTATTGACAAATGTTTCGGAGTAATGGTAGTTTCCCCCCTTTGACGAAAGAGACGTTTTGCAAGCACTGTGGTCGTCTTTTTGCGTGAAATATAACCACACTTTTGAACACCATGTTGGCTGCAGTCTAAAACAAAACAAAGCTGCGTGCACGTGACATACCTAATCTAATTAATTAATTAATTAATTAAGACCTTTGTCAGGTTTTTAATGGCACACACGACACACTGGAACACACACGTGCATATATGGAGGCGACACAGGACACACACACACACGCAGGTAGGCCTGAGGTCGCGGTGACTTTTTCCCATCCTGGACCGTCCTTCCCAAAGGACCCCCCAGGAGCAGTGGGCAGCTTTGCAGCGCCCGGGGACCAAGTGAAGTGAACTGTCCATCTTTGGTCAGGGATGGACATGAGTTCTGTTATTTTGCATGTTTTTACTGTTGGGGTTCTTAGTGGAGGAAACCCCTTGTGAACACGGGGAGAACATGCAAACTCCACACAGAAAGGCCCGGGAGATAGCCCACCTGAGCACTGTGCACTCTGGGGAGGACCTGCCCCCCAGAGCCAACAGCGCCCCATGCGGGAATCGAACCCATGACCTTCTTGCTGTGAGGCAGCAGTGCAAGCAACTGAGCCACCGTGCCACATGTACGGCACTTATATCGACACCGGAATCAAAAATCGAAAAATTAATATTTCAATTTTTTTAAATTTTTTTTTTAAGTATTGATAGCGGAATCGAAAAGGATTTTGGCTAACGATTCCAAGGAATGGATGCTGTGAAAAAAGCTGGTCGCTTGTTTGCATTGAAGAGCTTTGACCAGTCGTTGCTGTTGCAGGCTCTCAGCTGTGAGGGAGTAGACTTGAGAGGCGTGTTTCAGGCATGTCTGTAGAAGGAGAGTTCAATAAGACACACATGAAGAGTTCCCATTAGCAGCTTACTCTGCTGGAACTGGGTCAGATTCACCCTGTCCCGGAGTCAGACGCCATTTTAGAGAGGGTGATCTGATCAGTCGTGTGTGTGTGTGTGTGTGTGTGTGTGTGTGTGTGTGTGTGTGTGTGTGTGTGTGTGTGTGTGTTTGTTTAGAGAGCTAAGGGCGCTGGTGGTGGAGATGGTGCTGGCCACAGACATGTCCTGTCACTTCCAGCAAGTCAAGGCCATGAAGAACTTCCTGCCGCAGCCAGAGAGGTAGGTGGCCTGTCACACCTTCACGACACAGCCTCATACACCACTCTCATACCATTCACACACACGCACACACACAGCGCCCATACATACCACTCACACGCATCGCTCACACACACATTCACACACAGCGCTTACACATACCACTCTCTCTCTCAAACACACACACACACTCGCATGTATCATCACAGACACTATTCATATACCACACTCAAACCACACACACACATGCACACCACTCACACACACCTCTCCACACCCTTTCATCTCAGCAAAGACACGGTGCTGGGTTGCCCAGGGCTACACACACACACACACACACACACACACACACACACACACACACACAAACCCTCGTACTTTTGTCCTCTCTGACTCACATCTATGCAGTGATTTATGCAGTTTTCTACTATGTACTACAATTTTGTAGACTTTTCCTCTGAGGGAAAGAAGTTCTCATTTAATATTATTTTACGGAGTGATAATGTTCTTCTTGTAAGGGTCTCGCATAGGGTTTTAGATAAATAATATATGATTTCATTATACGTGAGCAGGAGTCCAGATTGTTTAATTGCAAACTCTGAAAGGGTGATTTAGTTTTGTAATAAGTTTCAGTGACAGATGGGTGAGAGAATACCCTCAGCCAGACCATAAAAAGTCTCAGTGATGAATGAAACCTCTCTCACCACCAGCTCAAAACTTACTCCATCTTCTCTTTGTTCTTCACCCCCCAAGTCATTTCTCTCTCTCTCTCTCTCTCTCTCTCTCTCTCTCTCTCTCTCTCTCTCTCTCTCTCTCTCTCTCTCCCTCTGTCTCTCTGTCCCTCTCTCTGTCTCTCTGTCCCTCTCTCTCTGTCTCTCTCTCTCTCTCTGTCTCTCTGTCCCCCTCTCTCTGTCTCTCTCTCTCTCTCTCTCTTTCCAACTCTATCTCTCTCTGTCCCTCTCTCTCTCTCTCTCTCATTGTTCCCCCACCGCTCTTTGTCTGTTAAGTCTATGTTTCGCCTTGTTCTTTGTGGAACACTTTCAAACTACAAAAAAATAAAACTGTTAGCTAATGGAATATAAATGAATGTTAGACATTACAATGCATCCCACAACTCTGTGGCTAAAGCAACAATAAGTGACTTCTTCTTTCATACGATGGCCTTGATGAATGACAAGGGTGGAGTCCTCTCTTCAGATAAATTGCTCTAAAAGCCAGACATTGCTCTAGAGCTTGGTTTCCAACATGCTAAGATGGTTTCTGGCAGCACATACAGTATATAGCACATGTATAGTTATACTGTGGTAGTGTACGAGATGCCATTAAAGTTGTGGTCTACTGTCAATCAAGCTTCTGATTAACAGTAACACAATAATGGCAGACCATAGCAGTATGGTAATAAGCATGGTGAAGACAGATAGTGGATTATGGTGAAGACAGAAAGTGGACTGGGATGTGGACTATGGTGAAGACAGATATTGGACTGGGATGTGGACTATTCTGAAGACAGATATTGGACTGGGATGTGGACTATTCTGAAGACAGATATTGGACTGGGATGTGGACTATTCTGAAGACAGATATTGGACTAGGATGTGGACTATGGTGGCATATCATAAACGTTAAGATGAGGGGATTAACAGAGTAGAGTTGGCTGCTTTTGCTGGACACTTGAGCATTCTGTCAAGTCACTGTGCCTAGGTAGCTTTCACTTAGTTTGGCTCCCACCAGCCATAGCTCCCAGCTCAGTTTTCTCATTCGTGTTCAACCAGGCAGGCATTCAGTAGTTCTTCCAGCTTGTTTATCTGCCCCTTCCCATATCCCTCTCCCATCAATCACAGTTTGTTTGTTTGTTTGTTTTTAAAAGGTTATTCTAGTGCGTACAAATTAAGACCAATTACAATGTGGCTTATAAAGAATTAAATATTATAAAATTTAAGCTTCGGTAACCACACTCACATACAAACATACATGCACACACTCACACGCAGATACACACACATACATACATGCACACACTGATAAGCACTCATAACTGCTGCCACAAAAAAAACATAACAAATTAAATACACTATTCATCATGAATAGCTTATTGGGATTCAAAGTGTGAAGTCAATGAAAATACAGCAAACAGTTAGGAAAGTAATGAGATGAGATTTGAACTGACAATTTAATTTCCTATTTCGCTCTGGGATTGTGTGTGGGTGTGTGTGTGTGTGTGTGTGTGTGTGTGTGTGTGTGTGTGTGTGTGTGTGTGTGTGTGCAGCATTGACAAATCCAAGGCCATCTCTCTCCTCCTTCACACCGCTGACATCAGTCACCCGGCTAAGAACTGGGATCTGCACCATCGCTGGACCACCTCTCTGTTAGAGGAGTTCTTCAGACAGGTTTGTGTTTGTGTGTGTGTGTGTGTGTGTGTGTGTCTAGTGAACTCACACATGTGTGTCTCTCTCTCTGTGTGTATGTGTGTGTGTGTGTGTGTGTGTGTGTGTGTGTCACATAGACAAAGAGAGAGAAACTGAGATAGACTGAGATAGATAATCGACTGTAATAGCGTGACTGTTGTGTTTCTCTCCCAGTTTTGTCTGGTCTATTATCCCTCTCCACCAAGATGATAGACATGGGCTATCTGTAAGTGTCAGGATGAGGAGAGCCACTGTCCTCTCTCTCTCTCAGGCAGATATCACAAAGACCCTTCAGTCTGTGCTTCTCTCCAGAAATCTGTTATTGACTCAGAATCCAAAGAAGTGGTGATCACGCCTTGTGGAAAATCTTTTAGATAATCTTTGTAACATAGTCATTGGTCTTTGTCTCCTTGTCTCTCCCTAAATGGCTTTGAGAGTGTAAAACTGCAGCTAGCTATAAACCAGCGTAGTGAGTCATGTATATGGTTTTGGTTTGTTGTGTTTCATACTTGTGTAATTAAGAAGAAACAAACAACAAAAAACGAGCCCGATGTTTTGAATGTTTTGGTGAAATATTCACCCCATCTCTGTTTACGATTTTATGCTTTTAATTTTCCTAAATCACCTTTGTGCATCTACTGAAACGGCTCTTTTCTCTGTTTAAGTACTTGACTGCTTTTGACATGAGTCTTGGATAGAAGCAGACTGTTGAAGTGTTAATTGCTGATACAGTTTAGCTACAGTATACTTACACACAGTAAATGGCTACAGTTACACACTCCAACAGTTAACACACATCTACGAAACCAAATGTATAAAACAACACTTTACTCATGTTGACCTTAGTCAAGTTATAGGCATGTAAACAACCACACTGAAAAAGAAACATTTTCCATATAAAGTTGGTGAGGAAAGCAGTGTTGCGCTATTCTCTCTCCTTTGCTCCATGGTGCGAATCATTGGCACTCTCTGATTGATCTGACTGTAAGTGCTATTGAGGTTCCAGCCAACTGATAGATTTGCTCTTCTCTGTCTCCAGGGCGATAAGGAGGCGGACCTGGGCCTGCCCTTCTCCCCGCTGTGCGACCGCAAATCAACCATGGTGGCCCAGTCCCAGATTGGTGAGTCTGAGCAGGCATGCAGCTGGAACGAATGTGTGTGTGTGTGTGTGTGTGGGGGGGGGGGGGGGGTGTTAGTGTGTGTGTGTGTGTGGGGGGGTGTGTGTGTGTTGGGGAGGGGGGGGGGACAGGGATGCAGATGGAACAACATGCATCTGTTCCAGTTGGGAGCTAGGGTGTGTGTGTGTGTGTTGGTAGGTGTGTGTGTGTGTTGTCCAGTAAGCTATAAGCAATCAATGTTCAGCATCTATTTCAGCTAAAGTGTCGTTCTCCTCTTGCAGGGTTCATTGACTTTATCGTCGTGCCGACCTTCTCCGTTCTGACAGACATGACGGAGAAGATTGTCACGCCGCTCATCGACGAAGCGGCACACTCCAGCCTCGCTGGCTTCAGACGCTCCAGGTCAGCAGCAGCTCTTGACATTTCTTCAGTGGCAATACAGTCTGCTCTGTGGTATTGCCAACTACAGCACTGAAGCATGACTCAGTGGCTTACACACAATCTGCTGAGTCAGAGAAAGCAGAGCACTTTTCCAGATATTTCAAGGAATTGCACTTGTTCTGAAACACACATTATGTTGTTAACTTTCTTATTTGACACAGATTTCACACTTAGAAAACAGATTTTTTAAGAGTGTATAAAAGTCGGTTATCGAACACTTCTTCCATGACAATTGTGAATATAATACTAGTCACACACACACACACACACACACACACACACACACACACACACACACACACACACACACACACACACACACACACACACACTTGCATCAGCCCATCCCTGATAAACTGACTAAGAAATGTGAAAGAGTGACTGCAGCTGCCTCTCCACCACAGCTAAAGCCTTCACCTAAGAACCTAATTGCTCCCCTGCCTGCAGTCAGCAGCCCGCTCTCCAATTCACAGCACAGCATGCTGTCACTCTCCCAGCCCTCACAGCAGGGTGTGTGTGTGCGTGCGCATATTTGTATTTGTGTGGGTAGATCTGTGTGTGTGTGTGTGTGTGTGTGTGTGTGTGTGTGTGTGTGTGTGTGTGTGTGTGTGTGTGTGTGTGCGTGCATGTTCATATTTCTATGGATGTGTGTGTGTGTAGTTGAGTGTTTGATGGGGACAATAACATCCTCAAGTTACTCCCAGTTCCCAGTTTAAAGTTTAAGTAACTTCTGAGATAACAGTTCGAATAAGCGACTAACTCTTGGAAGTAAATGCAGGTAAATGTATCCCTCTGTCTCTCTCTCTCTTTCAGTCTGAACAGTCTCACCTCTGTGGATGCCAGGCACGACAGCATCAACAGCACAGGCTCAGACGGCAGCTCGTCCAGCCACTGCCCCCTGCTGGCCGTCGACCCAAAGAACTTCAAGGCCATGTGGAATGAGGAGGTGTCTCAGAACAGGGAGCGCTGGAAGGCCCACGCAGCCAAAGGTACACACGGCTTGGTGCCATGGTCTCATTTAGACTTCAGTGAGACCCTGGGGCGACTGGTGGAGCAAGATGCTGCCATCTGCAAGATTAGGGGTTTGACACCCAGGGGACAGAAGGATGATAGTGTATATTTGTACTGTAGGTTGTTGTGGGTGAACAGCATCTGCTAAATGAACAAATCCAAATGTAATGTAAAGAAACGATAATGAGAAAGGAACTGCAGTAATGATAAGACTATAATTGTAATAGTATGATTATGGACAATGTTAATGCAACAGCAGTAACGAGAGCAATTGCACCACAGACAATTTCCGTTACGTGCAAAACTAAATAGCTTTTCTGCTTACCTGACTTGTGAGTGCGTCATACCATAAGGAAAGAATGCAGACAGATGGTTTTGATTTGCCCTTGGCATTTCAAAATCATAGCCTTTGTTGAAGAGTGAGGTGATTGCATAAATTCAGCTTTTCAGACAGAAATGTCACATTTTCTTGGCAACTCCTGCTCTACCTCTCTCTCTTGCCTTTGCATCTTCCTCTACCCCCCCCCCCCCCCCCCCCCCCTCTCTCAGAAACAGAGGAAAAGGCCAGACGTGAAGCAGAGGAGCAAGCCCAGCAGGAGACCACTGCGGCAAGTCAAGAGGGACAAACAGAACCCGACCAGCCAGAACCAAAGCAGCAGCAGGAGGAGAGCGAGGACAGGGATGGCCCTGAGCCAGAACGTGCTGAGAGCCCATTGGATGAGTGTCCTGTCAGTGACACGGGGGAGGGTGCTGAGACATTACAAAATGGTAAAATGGGGGCACAGCCTCACAATGTGATTATGTAACTCTTCACTTTACTTCAGAAGTTCTTTAGAAGTTTTTAGATGGATTTCTAGTGTGTGTGTGTGTGTGTGTGTGTGTGTGTGTGTGTGTCATACTCCCCAGTGTGTCTCATGCCAGTCATGTCTAATGAATTACAGGAGAGGTGTCAGAGGAAGCCAAATCCCCAGCGAGCGATGACATCACGAAACAAGACGCTGAATGGTAATCAGCACTCATACAGCATCACACACATAAGATTAAGATGTGATAAGTGATCATTAAATATCATTATTTGATCCTAATAGTAATAAAGTGATATTCTTTCATTCTCATATCACCTTCATGAAGGTAGATGAACCCAGCAACACTTGGTAGATTGACTGAACTGATTTCCTTTTTAGACAGAGCTGTTGTGCCAGATCATGTTCCTCAAGTCTCCTCTGCTTTCCCATAGATGTGAGGGTGAGTGAAAGCAGAGAAAGAGGCCTCCATGACCCTGTCCCAAACCACACTGCTGCAGAGGAACCTTCTCCTTATCTATAGCTCTAGTGTGCCGCCTGGTGGACAATACTGACATGTGTATATTAAAATAAATGTTTTTGTTTTTAATTTCCAGTGGTACATCACAGGCTTCTTCTTTTTTTTCCTCTTCCTCTTTTGAAGTGACATACTGGTGGACAAGCCCATGTGATGACTTCATGTCCATAGCCTCTGTATATACTGTAAATATAAATACAGTTCTGTTTTTGTGTGTGTTCCTTTCTTAAAGAGAATAAGTATGCTGATTCAGGCTTTTGGGTGCATCTCCTCCTTTGATCTTGCCTTCAATTTAGTGGCCTTTTCATGTTTTTTTTTTTTCTTTTCTTTCTTTTTTGTTGTTGGTTTTATTTTTGAGGGATTAAATACAAGGGACTGTTTACATGCCTGCATGTGTGTTCGTGGATGCCTGTGTTTGTTTGTTTGTTTGTTTGTTTGTTTGTTTGTTTGTTTGTCTCTTTCTTTGCTTTGGTCAGTTTACCTGTGTATGTGCAAACATCCTTTTGAATCAAATCTTTCCTCCTCTTCCTCTCTTCTTTTCCTGTCTTCATTTTGTATTTATTTGTTTCTTTCTATGTGCTCAACCTGAGACAAGGTGCTTGTGCCCTGTGACGTCTTGTTGTGTGTTATGTTTCTTTTAGTTCGGGTTGTTTATTTGCCATTTGTTACCTGAAGTGCATAGCTCCTTACTGGCTAAGCGATTCTCAGCATGAGTTCACACTAGTAGAAGCATGCAGTTATAGTGTCTGTTATGTGCTCATTCCCATTGAGAATACATTGAGCAGACATGAAGATTTATTTTGTATTAATATTTTCATTTTGTAGTTATTCATTTTAGTCACACATGGATTTTCACCCTTTTCCAGTCCAGTAGTAAATACTACAGAAAGATGATTGATTGTTCCCGTGCATCTGTTGATATGTAACTGTGACTCATGATGAATGTGTTTTATGGGTGACAGCATTCCCTTTGAAAATATCATTTTAGAGGTGAAAGTGCTTTTACTGGTTCGATTGTGCTTTTTAGGCCCACTGTACAGCATGCAAGGACGTTGCATTCTAGTGATATCCTTTTTCTCAGTTGCCGGTGGCAGTGCAGTTGTGTTATTTATTTACATTTTCTTCTGTCAGGTGGTGAGTGAGTATATAGCCATGCAGAATGTCACCAATAGATTGTATCCTCCTAGTTTTCTCACTAAATGATGTTCTTTTAACCCAATGTGTAACGATGTGCTTCAACACATCACCTCTATAGAAGAGCTGTAACCAGTGTTAGACGACTAAACAGAAGCTGCTCTATTGGTTGTAGCACTTTGCTTTGGACAGACGTTTACTTTGGCATGTATAGCTACTGAACAAAAAAGTAATAAATGGACTGTGTATATGTATAATTATTGTATATTGAACATCAGAGATTTGGTTTCAGCTTTGAAATGTCAAAGCTGTTTAAGAAATGGCAGTATTTTTCCCCAGACATTTTATCAATTCACTTTGAGTGTATTTCTGCCTCCTTCCCAGTTTGTCTCTAAAATCGATAAAACAAAGAATAGAAATACAATGACCAATGTTTATATATAGACAATCATATTGACGGTTGTATAGGACTGCCAGAAACTTTACAGGTAGACTCAAGTCCAGAGGAATCAGGATGAAAGGCTTTTAATGTGACACATTTTCAGTCAAGAGAAACCATAGCACTGTGCTTAATATCATCTTTAGTAGCAACTACTCTTGCCTAATGTTACTTTTACCTCCCGAGAAGAAAAAAGACAAGCAGCTTTTCCTACTTTTTCTGAAATACCTTCAACATGATCCGATGTTCTATTTTTTCTAACCCCAAACAGATCTAGGCTTGTATAGTGAATGTAAGATGCTACTACTATTACATATCATGATGCACCAAGGTTTTTTTTGTGTTCATATTTTAGGTTTTGTATTGTATTCATAAATGTATGTATGTGTTCTGAGTTGATACCGATGTAAAATACGAGATGTATAGAAAAATATATCTACACATGTTGACAGTTTGGCCAGATTTAAATTTAAAATTTTGTCAATTTTAGCTCTTTTTAGCAACCTTAACCACACCTGTTTAATGTTTACGGTCATCTCTCAAAGGTTATTATTAGCATTGTAATCCCGTTTGCCTGTAGAACTTTGTCCAACCTCTCCAGACTCTGCATATTACTGTTAACCCTTACCAGTCAATTACATGTACCTGGGCTGTTGGTTTAGAGTAGACTCTGAATGTCTGTTGTACATATGTGATGTAACATCCTAACATCTGTTTGGTAAAGTGGCCATGGTAACACTAAAGTTTAAAGATTTTAACACATTGATATCGGAACAGGCTAAAAGATTTGGTTGCCTGGTCATATGTTACCAGCTATCTCATTTTTGTCACACATTTGTGTTTGATTTGAGTCTTTTTAAGAAACGTATTGATTCCCGGTGTCGCTCCATTTCCCAAAAAATCATTAATGTTTTTGTTTTAATCTTTAATTTGATCCTAATTTCCATAAGCTGTTGTCAAAGTAAAAATGGAATTGTCTTCCATGAATTGTTACATTAGCCAAAATTTGAATCAAGTGCCACAGAAAATGAAGCGCTGTGGAACATAGTAAATCAAAAGGAGAGATTACCAACCTCCTCAGTGTAACTAATGTAGACCTATACCATTACAGATGTTCTTGTATCTCTGCAATGTCTGTGCTTAATAGATTTTGTAATGCTTGATCTTTCAAATTTGGCTGAAACAAACACAAGGATATACTTTCTTTTGAAATGACTACTTTCGGTTTGTTGTCTGTTTTGTTGTGTTTTGGCGTCCGCAGGCTTTGTGTCTGAAGCAGTCCACAGCAGAAATGTGTGCATTCCCTTCAGCCAGCATGTAGTAAGACTGTTTATGCAGGTAGAGACAGCAGGTGTATCCTGTACACTTCACTTTAGCTGTGGCACCTCTTAGGGTGACCAAGTGCATCTTCCCACTGTGACTCTCTCTCTCTCTCTCTCTCTCTCTCTCTCTCCCTCTCTCCCTCCCCCTCTCTATCCTTCATCCCCCCCTCTCTCCTTCATCGCTCTCTCTCTCTCTCCTAGTTTCCTCTCCTCTCTCTGTTTGGCCTTGTTGGAAGTGACGTGTCGACACGCTAGTTTGCCTCCATGCTTCGTGACTGCACAGCCGTAACAATAAAGCTGAACTCAAAGGGCTCAAATCATGTGTGGATGTCTTCATTTTGTTACCGCACTGTTGGTGTGTGTGTGTGTGTGTGTGTGTGTGTATGTGTTTGTGTGTGTGTGTGTGTGTGTGTGTGTGTGTGCATGCATGTGTTTGACAACATCTTTGTTTTTTGAACATGTTTACAGTTTTTCTCGATTGCTTAAGCACGATTTTGATCGTTTTGTTTTGTTTTTCAAAACACTACACACATTTAGCATAACCACTCACCCAATTAGCAAAACAACTCAGATCCTTTGCTAAATGAAACACTCTTGTAAAAACTATACATTCATTTATCAAAACCATATTTTGTTACCATATGAAACACACGTTGTATATGACTTACAGTTTTTCACAGTTGTTAACACACAAAAAGCGAAAATTCTGCACAATTTGCACAACCTTCACTTCATGTACCAATCGCTCGACCCAATTTGGCACTACTTCCCACTCCCTTATCTGCATTAAACTCTGATTTTCCTTGTTTACACTCTGATGTCAATTACACATCACCTTGTTGTCAAAACACTACACACAATGTTCAGTTGTTGCACACACTTCTCAAGTAAAATCTCAAAGCATCAACCTACAACACACAAATAGTCAAATCTCTAAACATTCAGGTCGGTTGAGCAATTTGCAATGAGGACTGCAACTGTATGCTGTATGAGCCTCTGTTTTGTTTGGTGGAGAACGGTGAAAACATCAACAACCAGAGAAGGAGAGGGGTAAGAGTGAGAGGAGGAGGAAGAGGAGGACAAGAAGGATGGGGACAAGGGGGAGGAGGAGTAGGAGGACAAGGAGGAGGAGGACAAGGAGGAGGAAGAGCATGAGAAGGACAAGGAGAAGAAGGAGGAAGAGGAGGAGAAAGAAGAAGGAGAATGGTCATCTCTAATGAGATTTGGGCCGCTGTGGTAGACCATGAGCTCAACCATGGTTTGAGCATGAGGGAGGCTGGCCAGAGTGTCCAACCAAATCTCAGCCGCTTCACAGTTGCTGCCATCATTAGAACCTTCAGGATGGAGAACAGGTACGAAATCTATTTGCCTTGTGTACTGTAATACTGCATATCAATAGAATACAGTGTGCTCACAGTATTTGTATTTTGGAGGACTGAAAGAGAACCAAACCGTGGAGGAAGAACACACACTTTCACCGCCGAACAGGAGACTGAAATTGTAAATATGGTTCGTGAGAACAACGCTATCACACGGTTTACAGTACTGTACTGTGTGTACCGAAATAAAACTTTTTTTGGAACTATGAAAAAAGTAGGCCTACACTGAGACATTTTACAAAAGGAGAAATGGCTCATTCTCCAGAGTCATTGTCATCCATATGGTGTGTTCCATTTCAATTATTGTGTTTTTAATTTTGCACTTCAGTGTGCTGTAAATGCTTGGTAGTGTGCAGCAAATGCTTAGTTGTGTGTACTCAATGAATGTATGTGTGCGTATTTTGAAAATATGGCTGTGTGTACCAAATGAAAACACGAGTTCCATTTTGTGAACAGTTAAGAGATTTGATGGCAAAGAGTCATCTTGCAAAGGAAGTGTCAGGTTTAGCATATTGTGTGTGAGGTTTTCAGTTTTCTGTGTGCAGTTTTGAGAAAGCCGTTATTGTTTTGAAAAACGTGTGTTAACAATTGTGAAAAAATGTAATTCTGTTTGTACCAGTTACACACTGCTGTTGCAAACCTAAAACACTTTTAGCAATTCTACTTCTCAGTGATTAGAGTAGTGTAATTGAAGTACACAGAGAAAGTGCAAATATACAATAAATTCACCAAACATTACACAAGACCAATGCTGAAGACTGATGAAAATATAATGTATTCCTCTCCATCTCCGAGATTCGGGCCACTGTGGTCAACCATGTGGTCAACCATGGTTTGACCATGCAGGAGGCTGGCCAGAGGGTTCAACCAAACATAAACCGCTTCTCAGTTGCATCCATTCTCCGGACATTCAGAAGAGGGAATAGATAAGAAACACTACTATGACAGGAAAACACTAGTTTGAATGCCTTATCAGGAGCATAGTATTCTTGTATTTCGAGTATTTTCCATTGTACTGTATTTGTAAAATTACGTAAACAAATACAAAGTGCAACCATTAATGACCAAGACATATTCCTAAACATCAATACAGTGAGCCTAGCCACAGTGGACTGTGTTCTAAGGCGGAACACCTTGAGAATGAAGCAGGTGTACAGGGTGCCTTTTGTCAGAAACTCCGACAGAGTCAAACAATTATGCTATGACTATGTGCAAGTAAGTCATATAAATTTCCACTGATTGCGTCCTATCAGTACTGACACATTACTGTACTGTATTGTAATCCAATCCAATGTTATTTTCAAGTGTTTCACAACACTACGTAGGTCTATTTCTGATACAACATTGTCAATATTACAGAATTGCAGTAGTTTTTTGTCCTTTTTTATTTTACATTTTTCTTAATTTTTTTGTTGACTGTACTGGCCTATATCCTATTGTTTTTTCTGTGCAAATCATTTACACATTCAGTTGTGTTTGCTGTGATATATAGGCTACAGCACTTTTGGAAAAAATAAAGAAATATTTTAGTCGTTATTGTATATTTGTGTGTTGTTTTATATTTGAGTAAAAACATCATACAGTTTTATTTTACTACAGGAGTAAGCATACAGTAACACTGAACATGAAAAGGCATAATGCTCCTGATAAGGCCTTCATACTGGTGTTTTCCCATTCATAGTAGTGTTTTCCATTGAGCACATCAGTGTTCAATCGATGCTTAGAATGTCTACTCATATAATGGTCTGTGTTTGTCATTTGAAAGCAAAATACCCTTTTGAGGTGACATAACACTGTTTTGAAAGCAAAGTTGCATTTTTCAGGAGATATAAAGGGTTTTGCATTTTGTGTGAGTGGTTTTGGGATTTGTGTTTAGAGTTTTGAGAAAACGAGGCATGTTTTCAAAAAATGTGTTTAAGCAATTGAGAAAAACTGTAAGCACTTGATGGCTGTGTTTAACCAATTGGCTCATAGGTGTGGTGATTTGACAGTCAGTGCTTTGGAATTGCAAGGAAGTGACATCTTGATATACGATACTTCTGTGTCTAATGTATACAAGTGTGTTTAGTGTTTATTGTTTCGCAAAAAGTGTGATGTTGACATGTGCTTATAGTGGTGCAAATCTGGGCCGATGTTTTGCTCCTTGAGTGAAGGTTTTGATAATTGTGTAATACTTTTGATTTTAGTGTTTATCCAATCGTAAAAAACTGTAAGAATCAAAGTCCTTTTGTAACTCTAAATTTCTTGTTTGCTTCTCATTGTGTTTTCTACAAACTGCCACTAGATGTCAATAAAGCGCAGTGCCTTGGCCAAAACCATTGGTGTACCACATCTGAAACTACTACCCACATTGCAATATTACACCCTTGTCTTTGAAGGGTTCTATCTGATGTATTCTACATGCAATGATGTATTCATTGTCCTCCCTTCTTCCTTCACCTATATTCACCTACCAGCTGAAGGCTCAAGATAATTTTAATCACACAGCTGTTCCATCACCACCCTGCAGAAATCCCACCCCCATCCTCTGCACTCTGTCTCTGCGAAGATATTAAATCTAAATACCTTTGGCAGTAAGTGCAATGCAAGTCTGTAAGCCCATATTACTAGGCAAGGGAAGGAAAATTGATTTTGCCATCACAAAATATAAAAGTTAATAAAGAAATGTATTAACATTAACAATGTATTAACAGTGAGAACAATATATAATAGAAAAGATAGATAGAACAATAGATAGAAAAAAAGTAATAATATACTACAGTATATTTATTATTCTATTATTTTTATTATAATAGATAGACATAGTGCTCAGACGTATATGTACTGGCAAAGAAAGATTGCAGAGAGAGAGATGGCAATTTAGAGCAAATAGAGTCATCACACAGCCGCAGAGCAGAAAGAAATCATGGATGGAAACATCACATTTCTGGACACAGTTGGAATGTGTGTGTGTGTGTGAGTTAGAGAAAGAGACAGAGAGAAAGAAAAAGAAAGACTAAGAAAGTGTATTTCTGTGTGTGTGCATGTGTGTGACAATCAGTGAGAAAGAATAGGTATCTGTGTGTATCTTTGTGTGTGTGTGTGTGTGTGTGTGTGTGTGTGTGTGTGCATCTGAATGGTGAAAATTATCACAGGCTTTGTCACACCCACTGCAGTAACATATGTAAGTTCAGCCCCTGACCGGATGCGTAAGAAGTGCGTTCCCAAGGGCCAACCAGCTGGCAACGCTCCTAAGTGCCTGTGGGTGTTCTCACGCGTGGCGGTAGGAGAGCCTAAATGCAGCACCTAGAACCATATGGCTGAGCAGAGAGTAAACGAGCAAAACACATCCTGAAAACAGACAAAAACACAGATAAACCAAAACACATCCTGAAAACAGACAAAAACACAGATAAACCAAAACACATCCGGAAAACAGACAAGAACACAGATAAACCAAAACACACGTAACCTGAGGTGTATAGACAAGCAAAGTCCCGCACCGATCTTGATCTTGCAACTCTTTTGTACATGTGTGCAGTCCAGTAGAATAATGCTATAGATCACTGAGGGAGTACTTAACAAGTAACCCATGAACACCTGAACTCACCTCCAAAAGCAGCACAAAAAGATGGCATGTGAGATGTTAATGGAAGAGCCCTATGGCCCATGCATCGTAGATTCATTGTTACATCAGAGTAACGTCAAGGCACTACTTATCTGTCTGCACTTCCTGCCTTGATACTTCCTGTGTTCTAATATTTTGTTGCGATTAACATGTTGTGTGTGCAATGAGGTCAACTCACTTGGTCAGTAGCGGTCATCATACAGAGTCAGAGATCAACAGTGCCGCCTGGTGGAGAGAAAAAGCTGCCCTGCCCTGTTTACTTTTACCACGTCTATCTTGACAAGATAATACAATTCTACTGAAGGTGTCAGCTTTATGTTGTCTGGTTCGAAGCACTACGTGCCATAAAATGCATGTTACACGAGGGACTGTTGAACATACCCCTGTATTATAAACAAGGCGACCCATAACGTTGTTATACATGAGACGATCTTCCCTTAGATCCCTTAGAACATTGTGATCAGAAAATGTGTCAATATGTATATATAAATCTTTATTTTATAAGAGGTATCATGAGAGGATAGGCAATGGGGTATATTTTATCCCATTTCCCAAACTAAAACAAGGCAGGGCCAAATGTCTCCGGTGGATTAAGTTGTGTGGCAGACCACACAGTCAACTCTACGTTCATTAGCTATCTGCCATACTCTTGTTAGGTTGGAATTTTCCTCTGCTAAAGCAGGGCTCTCAAGTGTCACGCATTGAGCGTGACAGTCACTCATTTCGGTCTTTAGTCACGCACTCCCGCCACACATCGTATTTCTCACGCTGAAAAAAAACTCTAGGCTATTTAATGTGTTGCAGCGCGCAAACATGACCTGGCCGCGCTGCCCTCACCATGGAGGAATCAAACACGTCTCCCCGAATCCCCTGGGGTTCTGCCATGAGGTGCCACTTATCAGCCAATCAAAAGAAAAAATGGGCTACACAATAGCCAATCCGAAAAATACATATTTTCTATCTGGGTAAGATTTAATCCAGCAACCAATTAAAATAAAGCATCCTAGAATTGCGCGCGATTGATCTTCCGGAGCTCCAAGCATCAGTCTTCTACAAAGAGTAAGTCGTCTCCTGTTTTAATGTTACAACACATTTACAATGGTTTGACACAAGCAATGACAACTTGACTGCAGTTAGAGAACATTTCCCAGATGATTAGCATCAGTTTTTAATGAGTGTTTGTAGCCAACACAGCCTGCCTTTACACTATAGCTTTGACTCCGAACTTCGTTAATAGGCTATAATAAATTCGAGTAGGCCTATTAAAAATATATATAGCCTATAATTCGAACGAATATTAGGCAGCCCTTAATATTCAATGATGTTATGGGCATTATTTTTGGTAAATGTGTTTGCTTGAACATTCTATTCAGATTCCGAGGTTTCTTCACGCCTGGTGAAGTTGTGAATCGCGAGCTCATTAGGCATACTAGCATGTTATAAATATCCTGGCCATGGATGCATTAATCATTGCATCTGTCTTTCAAAGATGTCAGGTAAAAAACAAATAAGCATCCTGTCCTTCGCCCAAAGAGGAAAGCCCACTAAAAAGGCCAGAGTAGGCCCAGAGAAGGTTGTAAACACATTAGAGGAGGAGATGGTGGAAGAGGAAGAGACAGTACAGGTTGAAGAGGAAGAGACAGTACAGGTTGAGGAGGAAGAGACAGTGCAGGTGGAGAAGGAGGAGACGGTGGAAGAGATGGTGGAAGAAACAGTGGAGGAGATGGCTAGAACAAAAGAGAGAAAAGTCCCAGGAGCAGCCCTACAAGACCTCTTTTAATAGTGAATGGACCTCTAAATGGCCATTTATTACTGTAGGAAGCACCAGCTCATATTACTGGTGCTCTATCTGCCGCCAAGAGACCTCGTGTGCCCATCCAGGTGTGCAGGATGTGACAAGGCACATAGGCAGTAAGGGGCATCAGCCCAAACAGCAGGCACTGAAGTCAACCAGCACAACTAATAAATCCAATTCTATGACTATGGCATATATAATGGGAACCAACACCAAAAATGATAAAAGAGTCCAAAAAAGCAACAAACACCTACAATAAACATAATTCTCTTTCTCTCTCTCTCTCTCTCTCTCTCTCTCCCAAATTGAATACATACTTTGTAATTGGTTGAATTGTCAGTGCCATGTGTCAAATCTTTTCTGCAAGTCTGAGCAATTATTAACAACAAAACACTAAAAATAATATGGGGGGGGCGGGGCTGGTCTGTGGGCATACGGCAGGGGCGGGACGGGCGGAATGGGGGTGGGCCGGGGGCGTGGTCAGGGGGGGGATATGTCACTCTTGCCTGTCTTCAAAACTTGAGAGCCCTGGCTAAAGCAATCAACTAAGCCTACATGATCATAGCGATTTATTTCGGTGTGTACAAACCCTCATGGAACGAACTGAACGAATTCGATTTCGCGCCGAGAATTTGTGAGGGTCATAGAGTTTTCCATAGACATATATACAGAAAGGCTGTTAATGGGTTCCTGTATCAGCGAATTTTGCGTGTCAGTCTACACAACGGAAAAAACTGAAAACACTGTTTGTCACTTTTTTAATAGCTAGGGCGTTAATAGGTATCTTTACGCTAGCTAGACAGTTAGGACACTGTCAGGGGCAGGTTAATGCTAGTTATAATAAACGTAGGTCTACATCTCAGTGCCTCTCCAGATTAGTTAAATTAACTGAAGGTAAATTAATTAAATCTTTGCCTGCGGTGCATGAACAATGCTGGTATTGGATGTATTTATCTGCAATCGTGATGACCGTGAGATGAGGCTTCTCCCTCTTGCATAGTGATCTGTACATTTTCGCCTCAAATTTAAGCTTGTTATCCACCATATCTAGTTTTAAATTTCATACATATCCCTCCATTGCATAATGAAGTCCCTTTTGAAGGCTTCTAGACGAAATCAGGTTCTTTTGTCTCCAAAAGTTGTATAGAGCCTCTTGGGATATCGTTTTGACACTGATAGCTGCCATTGTAAATTCTAGTCAGCTCTGATAACTTGTCCGAGTTAGCAACAGTAACTAAGGGGGGCGGGGCTTAGCCATAGGTCAATTGTCTCAAGAGCGCCTCACAGGTTGGTACGTGCTTAGACACAAACAACTGACTAGCACTATGCCACCTAGGCACATGAAGCAGCAATCTAAAAGCATCATTGTAAGCTACTTTCAGTCTCTGTATACTCCTTTTCCTGTATTTAGACCACAACTGAGCAGTGTACAATGGTGTTATGTAGGTTCTAAACAGGGAACATTTAACTGAGTCTGAGCACATAGAAAACTTCCTTAATAACATATTGGCCTGAGAATATATTTTATAGCGCTGTCGATATATATCGTTGTCATCTGTCCAATCATCAGAAATGACATGGCCCAGATATTTTATTTCCTCACAAACACCAAGGGGACTGCCAGATAAATAAAAGGTAGGGAAGGTTAATTTCCTGTCCTGATTACTTCTGACTATCATTATGTGGCTTTTCTTTGCATTATATTTTATATCATGATCTATGCCATACTGAGAGCACACCCTCAGCATCTGTTGCAGCCCAGCACTATATGGGCTGAGTAACACCAAATCATCTGCGTACATCAGATGATTGACAATAGATTCACCTACAAGACAGCCTGTATTTGTCTTATTCAGCTGGCTTGATAAGTCGTCCATATAAACATTAAACAAAAAGGGAGATAAAATTCCTCCTTGTCGAACTCCGTTACCAACATAGAAAGGAGCTGATACAACATTGTCCCATTTAACATGAAAAGTTTGATTGGCATACCAGAACACCAAAATCCTCACAAGAGGTTTAGGGACACCTCTCGCTAGCAGCTTCATAAACATTGTTTCATGACAAATTCTATCGAAAGCTTTGGAAGCATCAATGAACAGATGAATTAAGACTTGTGTACCTAGAGACAATCTCCTTCAGAGCATAGATACAGAGATCAGTACCATGTTTTCTTTTAAACCGGTATATGTTTCACACTAATATAAATGTGATGTAGCATGAACAGCGGTGGAAATTACAAGCAAAAAAAATCGTCTCTGCTTCTGCAGACCATATATCATGCATAAGAACATAGGAAGAAAGGCCAGGTGTATGTGTGGACTGCAACTTTGGTGTGGTGACTCGCACTGTGACCTTTGTGTCATAATGATCCTCTACCATTTGTGTGCTTGACCCCTTAAGCCAAGAGCCCCCCCCCCCCCAACAGCATTGGGCTCAGCAGGCACACTTGTGGCCACACTCATGGCACAGACACCCATCTGGATGCCTGCCCAGCTCATGATGAGGCCAGATTCACCAGCTCTAACTGGGCACAGGACTCGTGAAGGAGGAGGGCGTCTGACAAAGGGAGAGATCATGTGTGCCAACGAGGAGAGTCCAGAGAGACTGGGGAGACTGGGGGGGGGGCTTCAGCATCCCAGGGATCTACAGACATGCACACGTTAAGTATAGGATTACTCACAAGGGTGTGCAAGCAAACACAAGCAGGCACACTTATGAATACACACACACATACACACACCCTCACACACACCCTCATTGGCCTACACATGCACACTCCTACACATAGTACGCACACATGCATACACACATGCACACTCCCACACACACGCATACTCACTCACATACACACACATGCACACTCCCACACACACACGTATACTCACTCACATACACACACATGCACACTCCCACACACACACGTATACTCACTCACATACACACACATGCACACTCCCACACACACACATACTCACTCACATACACACACATGAACTGCCAGAGATGGGCCAGAGCATACAGACCCTGCGGCACAGGTAGATAAGCCTTGACCTATCCATTCACTAAATGAACTAAATGCTGCCAAATAATACCAGGCCTGTTAAAGATCACACAGTGCTCTGGGACATTTGTTAATGGACACTTAAGCAGATGAAACCCGGGAAGTCCCCAATAAATAGCACAAGGAATGAAACCTTTTTTCCTATTTTCCTATTTCAAATTCAACCTCGTCCTTTCTCTATGTGTCATATTGTACTATGTCACTGATACTGGTGAAGTGGCCATATTACTTGTACTCTTTGGGTGTCTAAAATGGCCATGGTTCATATCCCAGTTTCTTCCCTTACCCTAATCCGGGTTCATATTCCCAAAAGAATATCCCCCCCCCCCCCCCCCCCTGGATAGCCTGTGGCATGTGTGTGTGTGTGTGTGTGTGTGCATGACAGATGTTCTGATATTCTGTTTCTAACCTGTCTCTGTTCTCTCCCATATAATAGGACCTTTACCTGCAAATGCTGATGGCTGTTATAACATAGTTCCTCATCACCATCATTCATAATTATACATACACATATAAGGTAACATAGCTCTGTCCAATCACTTTGTCTCTTTTCTTCCCCTCCTACTCCAGACTATCTCCACTGTAGGATGCTGCTGCAGTCTTTCCCACCCGATCTACCTGCAGAAACCCTCTGCTTACAGCTGCCCATTCCCACCAAACTACCATAGACAAATTCTAGTCTGCTTAAAATACACACTATATGCCAGCCTTTTTACCCATAATATATACAAATGCCATCACTGTATACACTGTTTACCCATTAAGCTGTTCTACAACCAATACCTTGAATGCTGGCATTTTTATCCACTACTAATTCTGTATATTTCATATATGTACCTTCTTTTATGTTTCATGGAATCATGTATGTATCATGTACTTGTGCCGCATGTGTATGAATCCATCTGCTTGCTCCTGATTCTCTCTTGTCCTTCCCAATCCTCCCTTCTCTCTCTGTCTCTCTCTCTCTCTCTCTCTACCCTGCCGGCCCCAAGCAGATGGGTCCCCCCTTTGAGCTGAGGTTCTGCTCAAGGTTTCTTCCTGTTAAAAGGGAGTTTGCCTCAATTGCCTTAGTACTAAAGTAACTCTAGACTATTTAAATTTTTTATTGGTGTTATGTAAATAAAATTGACTTGACTTGAAATTAATTGAATGAACGCTCAACTCATAAGGACAGCTTTACATGAAACTGCACAATGCATTCAGACACCATTAACAGTGAAGGACTGGAAACAAATAAGTGAAGATCATGGAAAACCCATATATATCCATAAGGATTGCTGACAGGAGGTGCATTGTCCTCAAAATTGTAATATTGATTTAGACGAGTGACTTGAATAAAGCCAATTTAAATGGCCAGTATTGGAAGGGTGATAGAAGGATGATTTCCATCACACCACAGTAAATTGAAAACACAGGTAACAGTTTACTACACATGATAAACATAAAGGGGGAAAAGGGTTATATGTGATGCATCTCATGTGAAGCACTACTGTGTACTTTATTATTTAACTTCATGTGTGTTCATTTAAGGGGACCTTAGAAAGGATGAAACCTTCGGTCAGGCAGTCAGCTCACAAAAATAAACAGCAAATTGTGTATTTCCCCCTACAGGATGCTTGATGTGTTTTTTTGAAATACCCATGGACATGTGTTACAAGATCAGCTAAATTGAATCTGCTATTAAAATTCAGGTGTAAATTGGCTGTAAATGTAAAATGTAGTCAGAGAACAGATCTCTCGGCTTCAGCCATGCCGACACCATAGTAACAGGATTCCAGAATAAGGGATGCTCTGCATGCTTCTCCATCTCGCATGTCTCACATTCACACATAGTCATTTTGGATTGGTTCTTTTTTTTCATCTTCCCCATCAAATAACATATTGAAATGAAGGAGCAACTCGACAGCTTGTCTTTGGTGTCTTGCTGAAGACTCACACGGTGATTTAACATTCCAGGACTGACACAGTAAGTAAGCAAAGCGCTAGGGGTCTATGCTCTACATGCCACATCAGGTAAGGGTAGACACATACACCTGCAGACAGAAAGTCAGACACAACCAAATACGCATGGTGCACAGACTCAGATGGAAAACAGAATCACAGACGAATCATTAACACAGGTTATTAGACACAGACATATTATAGATTCGAAAATGACCATGGAACGCAGAGAATCACGAGAACTATCGACACGGAAACGCACTCTCATGTTACAGCGTATTTCATAATTCTTTGTCTATTGTCTTTCTCTTCATCCTCTTCTTCTTTTTTCTTTCTTTCTCTGTTTCCCTTTTTTTCTTTCTCTCCTCCTCCTAATATGTGCATAAATGTGATGTTCTGACTTCTTCTCACACTTCTCTGACCGTGGAGACTGGGGGGCGGTGTGTGTGTGTGTATGTGTGTGTGTGTGTACTGGCGAGTGCACCTGTATGTTGGCAAGTGCAGACATATGGCCATTGTAATTGGCTACAACAGCACAGCTGCAGAATCGCTCCTCTAAGACCTGCTCTTCACTAATAACGCCCACAAACAAGAGGCCATTCCTGCACACACACACACAAAGAAAGAGAGAAAGTTCCAGCCCGACCCAAGTTCATATAAAAATACACAATGCAGCATACACTTATATACAGAAAAACGTACAAACACACATACACACCGAAAATTAATGCATTAGGTAATTTACAGTATATACACATAGAGATGCACACATTCAAATTCACAAGCATTCAAATTCAAAATGGCACAACTTAATTTACAACTTTTTGCCCTTTGAAAATACTATTAAAATTCAAGTCAGCAATAAAGATGAAAAACATGGCAGATAAATATCCTGAGAAGGTCGCAAATTTCAAATCCTGTTCGATAGTAAAATATGATTACAGTAATAGCGGTTTCTCATAATATGAAATATTTTGATGTTCAGCTCCCTCTGTAACGAACACACTTGTATATTCATTAGGTCTGGCTGGAGGTGGTAATTATCCCTACGGTGATTAAGCTACCATTTAAATACTGTGTAATGCCTATTCACAGTGCTTATTCCATTAGACTTACAAAAGGAAACTGCTCATCAGTACAACACAAGGCAATTAGTCCTGACTTCCTATCAAGGGAGAGATGGGTGCCATATTTTAAGTGAAATGTGGAGTGTTACAAGGGTGTGTCAGGTGTGTGTATGCGAGGGAGACGAGGTAAACTTAGACTATGAGCATATGCACCATGGAGAGGTGTCAGAGGAAGGTTCAGTTCCACCAAGGTGGCATGGAGGAACAATGGTGGTGAAATCACACTCCTAACACTATATTATACAAACACTCTCTCTCTCTCTCTCTCTCTCCCTGTCTCTCTCTATCTTACTCTTTTTTTAGACTGCTTTAATACACTGTTGCTTAAATCACCCCTCCCCCACTCTCTGTGTCAATTCGATTCAATTCAAAGTGCTTTATTGGCATGACTAATAGGGCATTTGTATTGCCAAAGCAGTCAGACAATGGATAAGAAATCTCTCTCTCTCTCTCTCTCTCTTTCTACCCTCTGTCTCTCTCTCCTTCACCCTGGCAAATTGGATGAGTTGCTGGTCTCTGCTGGTGAGGTCATTTGGCTAACTGTGTTGCCATTCCACACAGACTAGAGGTTCACCTGTGGCTGGCAGCATAGCAGATGTGACCACGGTTGCTAGCACCATCTCAACTCACACGTTGTCTTCTCGTCTAATATCGTTTTCTCTCCTGTGGTCTCGCCGGTGCTGAGGCACGAGGACATGCTCTTCTTCATTAGCGGCTCCTCTCCACACCTCTGCTCTAAAAGCTGATAATGTGATAATTAAAACAGCTGACAGCACAGAGCTGTCACCCACACCTCAACTCCACCTTTAGCCAAGTGGTAGCGGTGGTGGTTGTAGGGAGGTAGGGGGTGGGGGGCGGGGGCGTTGGTTGCTGGGGGGAAGTCACCAGCCAATCCTGGTGTGCTCCCTAACCCCTGGCAGACTTTACAGCGGAGGTGACTGATGGCGCCCACGGGGTGAATCAAGCACAGCTCTGGGGGCTGTTGCATCTAGAGGGTTAGGAGACAGAGTAACACCAGAGTCACGGAAGTCACGGAGAATGAAACAACCTCTCCAATCTGTTGCTTTATAAGTTTGTGAATTTGCGTGTGTGATAGAGAGAGAGAGAGAGAGAGAGAGAGAGAGAGAGAGAGAAAGAGAGAGAGAGAAAGAAAGAAAGAGAGACGGGGAATGTGTGTGTTTATATCCAGGTGTGTATGTCTGTTTTTTCTGGGGGGGGGGTTACCTTTCTCCCTCTCTCTTGGTCTCTTTTTCTTTCTCAACCACACAATGATTTATTACCTGAAAAGACCAGAGAACTAATTAGTGGAGTAATTAATTAATCTAAATTTGCATATTTGCATTTGCAATTAGTGCAGTCAACTGATTAGTCTGAAATGGGGAGTTTGACTCATCAGATGCTAGAGAGTGCACTGGACCAAAACCTACCAGCTGAGACATTTTAGGGGGCAGACTGTGTATGTATGTATGTGTGTGTGTGTGTGTGTGTGTGTGTGTGTGTGTGTGTGTGTGTGTGTGTGTGTGTGTGTGTGTGTGTGTGTGTGTGTGTTTGTTGGAGTGTGTGGGTGCATGAGTGTGTGTGGAGGAGAGTGGCCAGTGTGTGTGAGAGTGTGTTTGAGTAAAGTCGCAGTGATATACACACTGACATGGCTATGGGCAATGGCTATGAGCTACCAATATATTGTCAGTAGGTAGATGCTGGTTAGATTGATGCAGTAATTCATACCAATGACTGTAAAATTCTTAAGCACTTAGTACCTTCACACAATCCCATCAGCACACAATCTGTATCTGTGTAGTGCATAGGTATCTAAAGCAGAGGTCCCTTAATTCTTGCCATATATACATTTCATTAAGTAGGATGTCTTTAATGGACTTCTGAGAGTCTTTGTATCTGCCTACTTGGCCTTAGCTCCATCATAAAGTGTCAAGTGTATAATTACATCCAGTAGGTATTATCAGGTGCCTCGTATTCAGTATTTATTTCCTCGTTACTGATAAATACTAGTGAGAGCTGCATTAGGGACCACAGAATAGTATTTGTATTTTTGACTTATTTGAAATTGACATTGAATTTCAACAGCATTGTCCTTGCCTTATTTATCCTTTCCTTGAACCCTGAACTCATTTGTTTACACTTCTTTTAAAAAGCAGCTTAAAAACAAGCAAACAAACAAACAAAAAAATACTCTGGATTCTGTGTGGTGATGGAGATGCAGATGAATTGAGCATTAGTCTTTTTTTCCCTTAAGTCTGAATGTTTTTGGGGATGGGAAATGAAAGGCTCCCCGTGCCCATTACCAGAGATGCCAGATGAGCTGTGCGGGACGCAGCTCCCTGGAGACCGTGCCACGTGATCAGCACTGCCACAAGACGTCAGTGGCAGATGGCATGGGTACCCGCTCTGGCAGTTGGCATGAGTGTCATTTCTCAGTGAGATAGAGAGAGAGCGAGCGAGCGAGAGAGAGAGAGAGAGAGAGAGAGAGAGAGACAGAGAGAGTGTCTGACAGTCCTGCTCAGTGCACAAACAAGGTTGCTGGAAACAAGGAGGGTTTGAGCATACAAGGCAGGTGATACTAGGATATCCAGGCAAGGAGAACTCAAAAGGTAAAACATGTTTATCTGTTTCTCTTGTTTCCTTGCTAAGTTGTAGTACAGTTATACATGTGAAGCATACAGAGGCAGTGCTATGTTATGCTGGAAGATAATGGCAATGTAATCAAATGAGCACATTGCAAGAATTGTAATTACTACTGTAATTTGTAAAATATAGAAAGCCCAGTATAGTGTTAGGCTACTGTAGGCCAGTAGTCCCTGTAGTACATACTGTGTGACACGCATACAACTGTGATGCCGTTTATGATTTTTCGTATCTGCGTGATTGTTCTACAGGGACATGTTGACAATACCATTCGAAGAACACGACATGATGTGCGAGCCTCCTTTTGGTGCCAGTTTTCCTCGTGAGAACATTGGCGAGCAACGGAAACAAGATATCCTCCATCCAGTACCCGATGACACGTCCCATTCCGAGACAAAAGACACAGAGGACGAAAACTCGGAGAGAGAAGAGGACGAAAGGGACGTGTGTCACGACGACAATGAACACCCGAAGAGGAGAGGCCCTCGGAAAAAGACAGGTCGCGCAGAGAGGGTCAAAGTGCGGCGTCATGAAGCCAATGCGCGAGAACGCAGTCGCATGCACGGACTGAACGACGCACTCGAGGGCTTGCGCAAAGTTGTGCCCTGCTACTCCAAAACACAGAAACTGTCTAAAATCGAGACGCTTAGACTGGCGAAGAACTACATTTGGGCCCTGTCGGAGACCTTAAGTGCCGGGAAAAGACCCGATTTGCTTTCCTTTGTCCAAACATTGTGCAAGGGATTGTCACAGCCGACCACCAATTTAGTAGCAGGTTGTCTGCAGCTAAACGCCCGAAATTTTGTCACTGATCACAACGGAGAGGTGGCCTTCTCCGGCAGGCCCACATATGACGTGCTGTACCCTTACCAGAGCTCGGACATGGGCACGCCCACTAGCCACAGCACCGGCACCATAGACGGGACCAAAACATTCCGACCCTATAACTACCAAGGCCCATATGAGCCATTTTATGAGGGCGCGTCTCCCGAGGGCGGGAGTCCACACTTTGAGGGTCCGCTCAGTCCCGCTATGAACTTCAACGGCATCTTTTCACTAAAGCACGAAGATCCGGCCGAATATGGTAAGAACTGCCACTACGGAATGCGATACTGTGGAGTGCCGACTCGTGGAGCACTCGCCCAAAACTCCATGTACAGGATGTCCCCTGACAATCAATTCCCTTATGACCTGCATCTGCGCAGTCAGTCCATCCAAGACGAAATAAATGCGCCTTTTCATAATTAATGGGCAACGTAAAAGGTTCCAATTCCCTTTTGACTGTTAATTACTGACTGCACATTTTATGCACTGAAGATGAAATCAGTTTTATTCGGGCTTATTCACAGTTAATTGCGTACTATATGTATTTATTTAATTCCCAATTAATTGGGCCTACGTTTACAAGAATTTAGGTTGATTGTATTTTTATTTCAGATTTTGTATGACAAGGTTTGAATTGTATTTATTCAATGTATGAAATAAATGAAAAGTCTGTGCAATCAAATGTAATGATGCAATCAGTATGTTTTCAGTAGTAAATGCTGCTTTTGATTTTAAAGTAAGTTTTGAAATAAATTCATGTTAAGGGTGTAATAATCTATGCAAACATGCATCGCTATTAACCGACACAAAACGAAATTTTAGTGAGAACTAACGTTATCCTATCCTTGACCTTCAAGTCACAATTGCAAATACAAAATTGCACTATAAAAACATACCTCCTAGATATCTATTGATTAAATAGTTAAACGAACTGACAAATCATATTAGAGAGATATTCACTTTCAGGCACGGTTTTGAAGTATGACATGATTGCAGTCTAACAGATGGGGTGATCTGGCATGAAATTCAGTGGGCTAAACATATAGCCTACTGGCTTACGGCAGATTAAAGGGATTTCGGAAATGAATGCAGATTTTCCTATTCTGCTGTATGCCTTCTGTTTTGAAATCATCGCAAGTGGACAAATGTTAAAAGCAGCATAGCAGGCCTACAACTGTATGTTTGGCGGTTAAAGAATATCTAGCTTGTTATTCATTATGGATCGTGGTTCACAATGTAAATAGAACAAATTATGTATAAATACTGTGAACAACATTGTGATGTTTTAACTCTGCCTGCATATCATTTGAGCTGTGTATGCTGGTATTACTGACATACGTTTCCAGTTTCAAGTTTTACATCATTGTGTTCTTTCTTTCTTCCGTTGACTTTCTTACTAGTTCAGTCACTCGTTGTTTAGCTGTGAAAGAAGAGGTAAAAGGTGCGGTGCGACCTGATGCTATAGGCCCACGAGGCTTGGGGTGCTGGTGCTTCTTCTTCTTCTTCTTCTTCTTCTTCTTCTTCTGCTAAATTTACTTATGACTCTGATGTATATTACTGGTCATCTGCAATGTGTTTTACTCCTTTTATTTTTTTTTACGTGTAAGAAGTGTCTATTTCAAATAAAATATGGAACCAGCGAGAGTCTTTCCCATGTAATTTACCCTGCTCTTACAGTGTGAAATTTGGCAACTGCAGATATTAAATTAATATTAGGCCACAATATTTGTCAAAGAAAAGTTGACAAAGTTTATATATATAAAGATAAATATATATTGTGTCCATGTTTTGATTGCGTACAATAGAGTACATATTGGGACGAAGTTGCGCACATGTTAATACTTAAGTTGAAGACGTGAAGTTTAGGTAACGAATGACTATCAGACTATCAGTCACTAATCAGCTGACAAAATTCGCAACCACAACGACCATGAATAAAATAACAAAATAACAACACATATGACAATGATAGCATAATAAAAATGCGCATATTACTTGATATTTGTAACTGTGCAGGTAAAGGTAACAAAGCAAGGAAACAGAAAGTAGGCCTACGACAACAGCGTGTATAATTTTACATAAAGGAAGAGTGACTGTTGAAAGAGGAATTTTGAGCAATTGTAGGGAAAATGTCTCAGCTCTGGCTAATTTTAGATGGCCTCATGTTTCCATACCTCAAGTTAATATTTAGTTTAGTCAAGTTAATATTTTGTTAAGTTTAAGTTATTCGATCGTCTGAAAAAGAACAAGCCCTACCAAGTCATGACAAAATATAATTGTCGTCAAAATGATTAAATACAGACTGGAGCTTAAAGAAATGTATTGTGAAATGTTGTGAAATATATAACTTTGTAGAGTTGCTGCATTGTTACAAAAAAAAATGAAAGCGGTTGTTCCTCGACGCGTCCGGATTTCCAGAAACATTTTGACGCTGTCTAAAACTATAACTTAATTGATACAGTAGATTATTCTGCATGGATAATAACACCAAAGGTCCAATGGAACAGCATTTTTGAGTTTTTTAAATGTTGTTTGGCATCATGTCGCTGATCTGTTGCGCGACTAGGCCTGTCCGTCTATTGGCAGTGTCAAGGGATGGAAAGAAACGTCGGACATCGGCCAGAAAGACTGCTATTTGCTTTGTTTTCTCAACCAGAGGGCTAACAAATATATGTGATATATCTATTCCTGCCCTTACACCACCAACGCCCGAGCAATAGGACTACTGCAACAGAACTACGAAAGACAAGCTGATAGATGTGAAAAGATTGTTTTTCCAGTATGTCAGTACATCCAGGAACACATGACTTTGCGCACTAATGCGCTAACAAATACTTTCAAACTCAGATTCTAACATTTTAACAATAATAATAGGAAAAGTTACGTCTCAAATTGAAACAAAAATACATTGTTAGGGGACATCAACGAGCAAGACTACATCTGAAGTTATTTGTATTGCTTTTTTAATTCACTGAAAGCGGGGCTGGATGACATATGTACTGGCTACAAAATAGAATGACATAATAGAAACAGAACAGATAATATTGTACTGCATTAATCCAAAGCCAGAATCATTGGTTTTGGGGCCAAGGTTAGACATTTTCATATAAGGACAATAGCCTTCGTTAGCTATCAAACATTTTAATGTTTAACAAAAAAAATTAACTTTTTTACACTTTGTACCTTAAAATTGGTTGCGCACCCCCCCCCCCAAAAACGATTTCAGTTGTCTAGAAATGTGACACCCGACGCTAGCATGTGAGGCAATCATTTTTACACTACTGATAAACAGTATGCCATTTATGAACACAAATGCACACTTTTTGTCGAGTAGGAAATGTTAAAGGAAGGATTTTATAAAATGTAATTTGGCCTAAATATCACACATTAATGACATACCACAAATGCACTTTAATGGTTAAGCATTTAACTGAAAAAAATAGTGTACATGTTTTTTAAATCACCAGATGCATTTATTGATTAGTGCTTCCTGTTGCTTGCACATGAGCCAGTGTACAGATCCTCACACAGTATTTAGGGCCCATTCAGGGCAGTCTGAGCTTGGCCTGGCTCCTCCATAGTGGAAAGGCACCAACACACAAATTAGTGCCAGCTTGGGAGGGCGCATCTGAGTTAATTGTTTTTCCTGGTACCATCCACACCCCAGATAGAAGGTGACTCTAAAACGGATCAGATCGGGTGCCAGGTCACGGCTGGATCCGGATCCGTTTCCAGCGATGATGTACTGCCTGGGAAAGGTTCAAATCGGAAATGCCAGGGATAAGAGATGGCATCAGCTGGTGTGGTTCAGGATTGAGAGGAGGTATGGAGGTGAGTGTGTGTGTGTGTTTGCGCGTGGGGTGGGGTGGGGTTGCTCCTCTTGAGGCAGTTTAGAAATGCCGTTTGAAAGTGAATAGGGCCCCAGTGGCGCTGTGCTGTTGGCACACGGGTTAACAGGGTGTCTCTCCTGAGGTTGGCACCGCAGCAGGGTACCTTCAGGCCACTTGCATGGCTCTTCACAAACACACACACACACACACACACACACACACACACACACACACACACACACACACACACACACACACACCCACACACACACACACACACACACACACACACACACACACACACACACACACACATTTGTCCTCCCCCTTCTCTCCCTCTGTT